>NC_073691.1:133286393-133511918 GCF_029784155.1 Uranotaenia lowii | reverse complement strand
TAGAAAAATGAGATTTTTACCCCCCCTCCTCCCTCTCCGTGCACAAGTGTGGACATTTGGCAACCCCTACACCCCTCCCCCAGATGTCCAGCTGGACAGATTGGATTTTTGTTGCCAATAGTCCATTTCCATATTTTGGTTCATTTTTCATTGCAAGCTTCGATTACAGAATGCATCTCAATTTGAGATTCTAAAAAGGCCATATTTTTTTCTGAATTAAAGATATCGAAACTGTCTAGACCATTTTAATTTAAAAAGAAACATTTAAATTTCAGAATATTTTTTTTTGAATAATTTCTGATTTTGGAACGTTTTTGTTTTTTTTTTAAATAATTTCTTATTGTGGAACGTTTTTGAAAAAAGGAGCTTTGATCGTATAAGCTTCGACGTAGAAAAAATGACCGATTTTGGTTCAATGATATAAATCGATTCTTCATAAATCAAAGTATATTTGGTAATTTTCAGAAATTTAGAATTTCAATTTACATACTTTTACTTTTGAAAAAGAAATAAAAATTTTAAATAAATGTATGGAAAATTGCCAAACACACAGAATTAAAAATGTGTTTTCTCGAAATATGTTTCTTTTTTTTTTAAATAAATCATTGTGTTCTTTCTTTCCAAGGCTTATTTTCTGTGATGTTTTATGTCTTTCATTAGCTTTTATGCACTTATACCCCTTTGGCTCGAAGGGCCTCATAAATTTTAAGCCGTTATCACAATTAAACAATATGAATAATGATCATTGGTTTTCATAAAAAAAATCAATTCTTTAATTTAAAACTTTTAAAATTAAGTTAATTAAGTGAGAAATGGTTACGATAAAGTTGTTCTGAGACCAAATTATGTTTTAAATTATTAAAAGAAATTTCAATTCTGGGGATTTTATGTTAAAAAAAAATTACATTAAAAATGTGAAACTTAGATTATTGGTTGAAACTTGATATCAGTAATGCTTCAAATTCTATACAAAGCACGAAAACAAATGTGTTTTTACCTGCTTTGATTAGGTAGTACTTTTGCATTGCAATTCCATCATCACTTTTAGAATATTACTCACAATGGTATTTTTTGCAGAATACTCGGTGATGCAGACGGTACTTTTGAACACATTTTAAGCTTATTTACGATTTTTCATGTTCAGAATATTAGTTTTACCGAATACTTGAAAAGGGACAATAGTAGGTATTCGGCTGTTCTCACTATTCGGTATATCTCTAATGATATCTATTCAATTTTCGAAAAACACTCAAAACACTACTTCTGAAACTAGAGGTTATGGATAAAATCTGAAATCCAGTTCAGAAATTTATTTCCAAAATCAATTTTTAAAACAGAGGCTCCAAAAACTTGCCTATGTTTTAATTTTTCCCAGGTAACATAAAAACTATGCCGTCATCTTCTACTATTTTCTCGGAAACAAGGTGATCGCTCAAGTTGAATATTCGGAAGACCTTTTTCTAATTTTTTACCAACAAGGCTGGATTTCAGGATTCACAACCAATTATATCGCCGATACCGTTTTTAGCTCATCTACACAACAATATTTAAAAATTTAAGTAGAAATCCAGCTTAATAATTTAGGTTAAAAAAAATCCGCTCTGAATCTGAAAGTTGGTTATTAAATTGCAATTGATTATAAATTTTCACTAAAATATTTAAATCTTTTAACTTTTAGAAATTAACTCTTTATTCGATATGTTATTATTTAATTCAAACATTATAAAAAAGTTTAAAAATATTGAGAGCATGAAGAAAAATACGACTTTTCATTTTCATAAATTATTCGTTGCAAATTAGTCACTTTTTCTTGATTCAGTTCCATCAAAATTAAAAATATAGTATGAGAGCTTGAAATTTAAGAAGAAAAAAAAACAAATAAAAATGAAGTTCCAAAAGCTTCATACTTCAGATATGATTTTGATGATCTTATTTTATAATTAAATTTATAGTTTAAAATTGAAAAAATATGAACAAGAATTAATAATACTTCGATACTTTCGAACAACGATTCAGCAAAATACTTCAAAAAAATAATTAAATATTCAGTTTTAATGCATAGCAATTATTATTAAACACTTTTCTCAAATAATTGTTTTTGGAATCGTTGCAAAATCGAAATCATTAAAATTTTGGGTGCAGGTCTTACCCTGATATGAAGATTCCCAGTAAAATATTGTGGATAACTTAAAGATTTTTTTACAATTTCTTTTAAGACAATGTGTGTGGAATTTTCATTTGGGTAATGACATTTATATCAGAAAATTCTTTAAAGAATTCTTAGTTATAATTTTTAAACTGCCAAATGTAAAAATTACTAAAATTATCTTTTTATCAACACTTTTTCGTAGTGAACATCTAAGATTCGCAGATTGTTTTATAAAAGGATCGAAATAAGCATATTGAGGAAATATCTTAAAAGATTTCACTATTTTTCTTTAATTTCAATTTTTTTTAATTACAAACCTACTAGTATACAAACCTACAAAATACAAGTTTTATTTGCAACTGCAAAATCCCCCCCCCCCCCCCTCCTTTATCCTCCACCCTGTTTCTCAAAATAAACGTTTTTTCGCCAGATATGTACCGATACTTCTTAATGACTGATTTTTGAAAATTCGGAAAATCACCCCCCCCCCCCCAAGAGCCAACTCTAGGACCGCCCCTGGTCCAAATATAGGAAACTTTCGACTTGGATGTTCCATGTTTAGACCTCACATCACCAAAACTTTGTATCAATACCAAGAAATCAACCGAAGTAACAATTTCTAGAAGAAAACATAATTTTTAATTTTTTTAACAGAAAAAGATGAACGTTTAAACATGTTCTAATGTTCCTTAATTGAAAAGTCGAATGCTACCTACATTAACACGAACTAAATATGGAAGTACATATTTTTGCAAATCTTTCAATTGGTTTTGATTTGATTGATAAAATACCAATCCGTGTCACATCTAGGCGTTATTTATTACCACGTGCAATTAAGCAAGAAAAAACACATCTAGGTTGCATATCGCCCCCACGTGCATTAGAAACATAGGTACTTGGTTGAGAAATAGGCGCCTGTTTGTTAAAGCGATTAATGAACAGTATGCTTTAGTAACTATCCACTTGCGACGACGTTTGCATGACCATAGAGACGAAAAACAAACCACTCAAATAAAAGAAAATCTCTAAAAAATGGATGTCATGACTTTTCAATTTTAGAACTTGGCAAAAAAATGTATATGTTTTATTCGACCGACAAAATGTCAATCTGGGTCTCATCTAGGCGTCATTCATAACCATGTGCTGTACAAATGATCTAGGAATCAAGTAGAAAAAAATCACATCAAGGCTTCATATCGCCACCCCTTGCATTGAAAATATGCTTGGTTGAGAAATACGCGCCAAAATATTCCTACTGATCAGTATGCTATGCCTGGGTTACTTTCCTTTTGGACGCTGGCTCGCGACGCCTCGACCATAGAGACGAAAAACAAACCGCCCAAAGGAAAAAAAAATCTCAAGAAAATGGATGTCATGACTTTAATTTGTTCCGAAAAACTACAAATTTTGTATGGAAGCCTCTCCTTCCTTAAGTCGGATGGAGTTTTGACTATTACAGAAACCATCCCCGGCCTCAAAAACCCTCAGATGCCAGTTTTGACGATGATCGGTTCAGTAGTTTCCGAGTCTATAGGGAACAGACAGACAGACAAACATTCATTTTTATATATATAGATATAGATTTGCTGTTAAAGAAACCTGATCTTCACCCAAAAAATCTGCTCAAAATTTTATATTTTCTCGAAGTTTTGTTTAACATTATAAGTATTGCAGTGTTTTTAAAGCCAAATTTCAAATCAAAATCATAAATTTAGTTCAAGTTTGCATCATGAATGTTTGACCCGAAAATTTTTAATCTCTTACTGTTTTTTTAAATTTGATTAATTTTCATCAAAAGTTAGAATCTTAGAATTTGCAAAAGAGTTTGCAAGATTGGGCTTGTTTGATTTGAGTAAAGAATAAGTTTTTTCAAAAGAAATTCAAGGCTACTCTAAAAAGAACTTAATCTATGGTGCAATTTAAAAATTCAGCTCACTGTTTAGGCTAAGGACCACTTTTCTAAAGTTACGATTTAATGCGAATTTTTCGTGCGTTTTTTAGCAAAAAATCATAGGTAAAAATCTGACACCAAAACCCCCCCCATGAGTCGATTCTTCCTACGGCCCTGTGGACGACCCCTTTGAACGACCCCTGACTCAAATTTAGATGAGTGGAATCAATTGTTCGTCTCTAATAACTCCTATGTTCAAATTTTCATACAAATCCGATGTATAATAACGTCAATATCACTAAAAATTTGAAAAGTTATATGGACGACCCTTACACTGCATTTGATAACTGAAATTGATTGCTTGTCACTCAAAACTATCGTGAATCAATTTTCATCTCAGTCCAATGTATAATAACGCCAATATCGCAAAAAACATTTAACAGTTGAAATGGTCGACTCCTTTGGCCTACCCCTGTCCCTAAATTTGATAACGGATATCGATTGCTCGTTCTTCAAAACAGTCATATGCAAATTTTCATCAAAATCCGATGTATAATGACGCTAATATCGCAAAAATATTAAATAGTTTATATGGACGGCCCCTTTGGCTGACCCCTTATACAAAATTTGACACTTGAAATCGATTTCTCGTCTTTCAAAACACTCATGTGCAAATTTTCAATACAATCCGACGAAAAATAACGTCAATATCGCGAAAACAATATTTGTATTGTATGGACGACCCCCTTTAGAAGGGGTCATCCGAAAATCTGAAAACATTTTTCATCTTTCCTGGTGCTAATGAACATCCATGCCAAATTTCAGATCTCTAGCTCTTAAGACGGCTGAGTCTATAGAGGACAAACAAACAAACAAACAAACAAACAAACAATGCTTATGCTTGCTTATGCTTATGCTTGCTTATGATACATACACAGCCAGATCTTGTCAGCATCCCGGTGAGTAGTAAAAGTACATTTACTACCCATCTTTACTCGGCCGGGCCCACTGTGCAGTATTAGACGCAGAGACAACTGGATCACAGGGAAGAAGAAACGTGGACAACAGTACCATACGTTTCCATGATAAGATTTTTTTTACGTTGGGAGCTTATTTGCTAAAAGAAGTTAGCTCCTGGATACCGGTCCTTAGTTGTTCCTCCTCAAATGGATGGAAATAAGGTTATTTCACACAGAAATTCAAAATTTTTGGCGGAATTTGATTTTTAGCTGTTTTTTTTCAAAAGTTAAAATTCTTTGCTTAAATTTATTAAACTTGTGATGTAAAATTTTGAATTTCTGTGTACCTTATCTCTGGTCATTGACCTTGGATATAGCGCCATTGCTCGCTCTTGAAAAGAAACATTGATAGAACAGAAAAAAAACACGTTATAAAAACCTCCATAAAATCCTTTGAAAAAAATTAACTTTTCAAAAGATTTTATGAATTTAAATGAAAACATCAATCACATATACATACCTTTTGTTGAATAAATTTACTGTTAATTCTTAGATTCTGACATTGATTGAAATATCTTAGATGAAACAAATTGTCGAATTCAATGACCTTACCGAAAAAAAATAATTAAATTATTAGGAAAACATTTAATTTCGAAAACTTTATTTTCTTCCCTTTCATCATGATAAAATTATTATTCAGCAAGCCTTGACTTCTCCTCGCCTGATTGCAAAAGAATGAACGAGCATACCAACATAGCTCAACAGCAGATTCTGTGATATTTTTTCAATTTGTCTATAAATGTTTTGTTCGGCAAACGGATACAAACTGATTTCATTGGAATACTCAGTTATATAGTGTGAAAAAAAAAACTGAATAAGATTATTAATGATTAAAAACATATCACTTAGCTTTGTTTCCTGTGTGGTTGAGCGCTGGGGCCAACATTTGATTTTTGCTCCGTTCCGGTCCGTTCAGCAAGCAGATTAGAGGAACGGATGAGACAGTAAGGGGAACACATGAAACACGAATAGAAGTTTTATATTTTCAACATTTCCCAACTTCCCCAACACTTGTTCACTTTCACTATTTCACAGGTAAAACACAAATATTCGGGGATTTGTCAGATATTTGGCCTTGCGGATGAGATTCCAAAACCATAATATTTTTCACACCCCTGAAAATTTCAACTCAAACGTTTTCCGCACAATGTATTCTTTTTCTAGTTCCGTCGGATGGTTGCCTTTATTTGGAGTTTCACTTGAATTTCAATTGAAAGTTAAATTTTATATGAATTTATATAGACGAAATCGCGGAACTTTTTTACGGACGAAAAAAAACGCATGCGTTGCAATCAAGTCAACGCCTACTCCTCCCAAACAAACAAACAAACAAACAAACAAACAAACAAACAAACATACAGATAATTGCTTTTTATATAGGGTGAGTGCTCCTACTTTGGACCTAGAGCCTACTTTAGTCCTAAAATGCAAAAAATTGTGAACAATTCATTTTGCTGACATGGAATAAGGATATTCCCATGCACACAATGAACTCTTATTCTTCCTGAATCCTACCATACGGTTTTTTGCCATTCAAAGGATCTCTGATAAAAATTTTAACGTTTTTAAAAATGTACCTCCTCATCAGTGGTAAATCAGACAGCTCAATTAGTGGGGCGCGTTTTAAAAAATTAGAATGTTAAAGGAGAAATCACGATTATTACAGTACAAGCCAAAGTTTAAAGGAAAATTACTTTCACTGTGAATAATATGAACCGTACTACCTATTTTTCTTTAAATTCATGAAAACCAATGGAAAACTCGGAAAATTTGCAATGGGTCCAAATCACCCCGATCACCCCCCCCCCCCCCCCCCCCAAGCGGCCAAAAACCGTTACGAAATACTCGCAAACGCTGGATTTCATATAAAAACTAAGAACTTTTCCTAGTTGGTGTACTTTCGAATTCTCAAATTTTTCCACTCCGTGGGGGTGTTTATTCATTGAAAGACTTTATTTATCACTTAATAGCTTAACATTTTAAAAAGTCGGTCCGCCAAACTTAAACAGCTGTAACTTGCAATTCCCTGGAACGAATTTCACCAAATAATTTTTTAGAAGTACTTACAGCGTTGAATTAGAATTTGCTGACCATATACGCTACCGGGCCATAAGTTTGGGATCACCCCCTCAAAATAAAGAAATTTTTTTGGTTATATCTCAGTCATCTTATGATATATTGCATTTCTTTTGATCTCATTCTAAAGTCGATGATCAAAACCTTTTTCGTATGTTTTTGGCAAAATGTAAATGTTTACTTAATATGATATGACTTAAACTTGGATAATTTCCATAAAAATCGCACTTTATATTTCGACCCGATCCCTGAACTGATTTGGTACATTTGAATCTATTTTCATAAATGTCAAAACGCATTTTATTTTTAATTTTGTGCTAAAAATTTGCGTAGTGCTTTCAACAGAAAAAACAGCTACTTAAGTTATCGATCAAATGTTTGGGATCACCCCTCAGTATGGTGTTTCGGCAAAACAGTTTGGGATCATGCGAAGCATGCAATTTAATTTCGTGCGTATCTCTGTCATCAAACAACGTATCGCTAATCTGATAAGTTATATTTAATGCTCATAAGTTGTTTTCGCTTTTAGTATTTTTGGATATTTAGTGAAAATGTTTTTTCAGACTAACTTCGTTTAAACTTTAGCTATAGTTTGATCATTTTTTGATAATGTTCACCAAATAGTCGGTATGTTCAATAAATAATTGCGAACTTGTTTCGATCATAACTTTATTATTTTACGAGTTATTGCAGATCGGTTTGGCTCCATGTTTGATGGATCAACATATCTCGATCCTTTTTAGAAGTAAAAAAGCCTCAATCCTTCAAGTGTTAAATTGCCTTTGGGGACATTTAGATACGCCGTGGACAGAAAAATGAGATTTTTACCCCCCTCCTCCCTCTCCGTGCACAAGTGTGGACATTTGGCAACCCCTACACCCCTCCCCCAGATGTCCAGCTGGACAGATTGGATTTTTGTTGCCAATAGTCCATTTCCATATTTTGGTTCATTTTTCATTGCAAGCTTCGATTACAGAATGCATCTCAATTTGAGATTCTAAAAAGGCCATATTTTTTCCTGAATTAAAGATATCGAAACTGTCTAGACCATTTTAATTTAAAAAGAAACATTTAAATTTCAGAATATTTTTTTTTGAATAATTTCTGATTTTGGAACGTTTTTGTTTTTTTTTTAAATAATTTCTTATTGTGGAACGTTTTTGAAAAAAGGAGCTTTGATCGTATAAGCTTCGACGTAGAAAAAATGACCGATTTTGGTTCAATGATATAAATCGATTCTTCATAAATCAAAGTATATTTGGTAATTTTCAGAAATTTAGAATTTCAATTTACATACTTTTACTTTTGAAAAAGAAATAAAAATTTTAAATAAATGTATGGAAAATTGCCAAACACACAGAATTAAAAATGTGTTTTCTCGAAATATGTTTCTTTTTTTTTTAAATAAATCATTGTGTTCTTTCTTTCCAAGGCTTATTTTCTGTGATGTTTTATGTCTTTCATTAGCTTTTATGCACTTATACCCCTTTGGCTCGAAGGGCCTCATAAATTTTAAGCCGTTATCACAATTAAACAATATGAATAATGATCATTGGTTTTCATAAAAAAAATCAATTCTTTAATTTAAAACTTTTAAAATTAAGTTAATTAAGTGAGAAATGGTTACGATAAAGTTGTTCTGAGACCAAATTATGTTTTAAATTATTAAAAGAAATTTCAATTCTGGGGATTTTATGTTAAAAAAAAATTACATTAAAAATGTGAAACTTAGATTATTGGTTGAAACTTGATATCAGTAATGCTTCAAATTCTATACAAAGCACGAAACAAATGTGTTTTTACCTGCTTTGATTAGGTAGTACTTTTGCATTGCAATTCCATCATCACTTTTAGAATATTACTCACAATGGTATTTTTTGCAGAATACTCGGTGATGCAGACGGTACTTTTGAACACATTTTAAGCTTATTTACGATTTTTCATGTTCAGAATATTAGTTTTACCGAATACTTGAAAAGGGACAATAGTAGGTATTCGGCTGTTCTCACTATTCGGTATATCTCTAATGATATCTATTCAATTTTCGAAAAACACTCAAAACACTACTTCTGAAACTAGAGGTTATGGATAAAATCTGAAATCCAGTTCAGAAATTTATTTCCAAAATCAATTTTTAAAACAGAGGCTCCAAAAACTTGCCTATGTTTTAATTTTTCCCAGGTAACATAAAACTATGCCGTCATCTTCTACTATTTTCTCGGAAACAAGGTGATCGCTCAAGTTGAATATTCGGAAGACCTTTTTCTAATTTTTTACCAACAAGGCTGGATTTCAGGATTCACAACCAATTATATCGCCGATACCGTTTTTAGCTCATCTACACAACAATATTTAAAAATTTAAGTAGAAATCCAGCTTAATAATTTAGGTTAAAAAATATCCGCTCTGAATCTGAAAGTTGGTTATTAAATTGCAATTGATTATAAATTTTCACTAAAATATTTAAATCTTTTAACTTTTAGAAATTAACTCTTTATTCGATATGTTATTATTTAATTCAAACATTATAAAAAAGTTTAAAAATATTGAGAGCATGAAGAAAAATACGACTTTTCATTTTCATAAATTATTCGTTGCAAATTAGTCACTTTTTCTTGGATTCAGTTCCATCAAAATTAAAAATATAGTATGAGAGCTTGAAATTTAAGAAGAAAAAAAAACAAATAAAAATGAAGTTCCAAAAGCTTCATACTTCAGAATATGATTTTGATGATCTTATTTTATAATTAAATTTATAGTTAAAATTGAAAAATATGAACAAGAATTAATAATACTTCGATACTTTCGAACAACGATTCAGCAAAATACTTCAAAAAAATAATTAAATATTCAGTTTTAATGCATAGCAATTATTATTAAACACTTTTCTCAAATAATTGTTTTGGAATCGTTGCAAAATCGAAATCATTAAAATTTTGGTGCAGGTCTTACCCTGATATGAAGATTCCCAGTAAAATATTGTGGATAACTTAAAGATTTTTTTACAATTTCTTTTAAGACAATGTGTGTGGAATTTTCATTTGGGTAATGACATTTATATCAGAAAATTCTTTAAAGAATTCTTAGTTATAATTTTTAAACTGCCAAATGTAAAAATTACTAAAATTATCTTTTTATCAACACTTTTTCGTAGTGAACATCTAAGATTCGCAGATTGTTTTATAAAAGGATCGAAATAAGCATATTGAGGAAATATCTTAAAAGATTTCACTATTTTTCTTTAATTTCAATTTTTTTTAATTACAAACCTACTAGTATACAAACCTACAAAATACAAGTTTTATTTGCAACTGCAAAATCCCCCCCCCCCCCCTCCTTTATCCTCCACCCTGTTTCTCAAAATAAACGTTTTTTCGCCAGATATGTACCGATACTTCTTAATGACTGATTTTTGAAAATTCGGAAAATCACCCCCCCCCCCCCCCCCAAGAGCCAACTCTAGGACCGCCCCTGGTCCAAATATAGGAAACTTTCGACTTGGATGTTCCATGTTTAGACCTCACATCACCAAAACTTTGTATCAATACCAAGAAATCAACATAGGTGCGAATTTTTAACTGGGGCTTAACTCAGAATCAATATTCAATATTTCTAACATTTTTTGCTAGCTTAATGCAAATAAACTACAAGTAAATAAACACAAACAAGTTTCAGCTATTTTTTTGCTGATGGAGCTGACGGGGAACGAAAGTGTTTGTGATTTTCATAACAGAAATTTAAGTTTTTTTAATGTTAAAAAACTGTAATACTTTTTTATGATGATAGTTGATCGAAAATTATATTTTCAATATATTTGCTTATTTATTTTCGAAAAATCATACTTTTTATAGGATTTTAGTTCTAGGTCCAATGAAAGGAACAGGTTCAGTACCAAAATAGGAACAGTAGGTTCAATGTTGGAAATTTTGATCATCCCTATCCTAGCAAATCTCTCAATAACGGCGAAACCTATGTTGAAAATATCCATTGAAACTTGCAGATAAGATCAGAACTTAGAAATGAAATTTCTAAGAAATATAAATTTCCCGTCCATTTATGAGAAAATAATGATTATTTAAAAACCACCGCTTAAAGGGTTCAAAGTAGGGCAACTAACCCTATGTACTAGCTGATCCCATACGAACTCCGTTTCGCATTCAACTTGGCACATGGCATGAACAGTTTGTATGAAAGTCAATTGCAAGCATTTTCAAGATGCGCTTCTGAAGTCATTATTAAGTAATAATTGCGAAAATATTGGACTATCACTTTGTCTGTCGTCGGCTACTAAATTTTAAATCAGGAATCAATTGACCGTGCCGAAAAAACCCGTGTATAATTTTCGACTCAATCGTTGCATAACAACGCAATTATTGCAAAAAAGGCTAAACCCCTTTCGATGGCCTCTTATACTATCTTTGATATCTGAAATAGATTGCCCTTCCCTCATAACTCCCGTATGCAAATTTTCAAAGTGATCCATTTATAATAACGCCAATATTGCTTAAAAACAGTGAAATATTATTTTATATGGCAAAACATTTGACATCTGAAATCGATTGCTCGTCCCTGAAAACTACCGAGTGCAAATTTCCATCCCAATCCGATGTATAATAACGACGATATTGCAAAAATATTTAAAGGTTAATATGGACGACCCCCTTTGCCGGCCCCTTACACTGAATTTAATACCTGGAATCCATTGCTCGTCTCTCAAAACTCTCGTGTACCAATTTTTGTCTGAATCCGATGTATAATAACGACAACATCGCATGAACAGTGAATAGTTAATATGGACGACCCCTTTCGTCGACCCCTGATTTTAGTTTGGATAAGTGAAATCAGTTGTTTGTCCCTAATAACTCCTATGGGCAAATTTTCATCCCAATCCGATGTATAAAAACGTCAATATCACTAAGTTACTGAAAATTTAATATGAACGACCCCTTTTGCCGGCCCCTTACAATGAATTTGATACCTCAAATCGATTGCACGTCACTCAAAACTATCGTGTACCAATTTTCATCTCAATACGATGTAAGATAACGCCAATATCGCAAAAACGGTGAACAGTTTATATGGACGACCCCTTTGGCTGACCCCTTACACAAAATTTAACACCAGAAATCGATTTCTCGTCTTTCAAAACACTCATGTGCAAATTTTCAACACGATCCGACGAAATGTAACGTCAATATCGCGAAAACAATATTTGTCTTCTATGGACGACCCCCTTCAGAAGGGGTCATCCGAAAATCTAAAAACATTTTTCATCCTTCCTGGTCCTAATGAGCATCCATGCCAAATTTCAGACCTCTAGCTCTTAAGACGGCTGAGTCTATAGAGGACAAACAAACAAACAAACAAACAAACAAACATACAGAAATTGCTTTTTATATAGATATATAGACTAGCTGTCCCCATACGAACTCCGTTTCGCTTTCAACTTGGAATATGTTATGAACAGTTTGTATGAAAGTCAATAGCCAAATATTTTCCAGATGCATTTCCGAATGAATTGTTAAGTTATAATTGCAAAAATATTGAACGAACTGTCGTCTGCTACTAAATTTGAAATCAGGAATTGATTGTCCGTGCCAAAAAAAAACTCCGTGTAAAAATTTTGAGTCAATCGTCGCATAATAACGCAATTATTGCCAAAAAGTTAAACTCCTTTTGGTGGCCTCTTATACAATCTTTGATATCTGAAGCCGATTGTTCGTCTCTGAAAACTACCGTGTGCAAATTTTCATCCCAATCCGCTGATAATAACGACGATATTTCAAAATTATTGTAAGGTTAATATGGACGACCCCATTGCCGGCCCCTTACGCTGAATTCAATACCTGAAATCCATTGATCGTCCCTCAAAACTCTCGTGTACCAATTTTCATCTAAATAGATGTATAATAACTACAATATCGCAAAAACAGTGTATAGTTAATATGGACGACCCCTTAGGCCGACCCCTGACTTTAATTTGGATAAGTGAATTCAATTGTTTGTCCCAAATAATCCCTATGTGCCAATTTTCAACCCAATCCGATGTATAAAAACGGCAAGATGACTAAGATATTGAAAACTTAATATTGACAAACATCATTTCTTAGGAAGCTTGAATAGATTTGGCCTAATAGTTTTATCTTCAAAAGATTTAACTGCTTTTTTATCCTTTCCATCCCTTATCTAATGAAAATATCTGTTGAAGATTATCCCACTTTTCAATATGGATGTTTTGGTTGAGCATGTTGAAAACTCACTTTACATGTTTTCAACTGCATAAACTCTGAATCTAATAAATTTTTCTTTCTCTATGAGGAATTCCAAAAATATAAAATTTGTTGACCCTCAAAGCCCCCCAGCGGTGGTAAAGAGCACTTTGAAAGTCACTACTATTCTAGTCAATATATTCCTAACAGGCTAGTTGTATTTTTCAATCAAAATTTAGGCTTAAAATTGTATCCGAATATCTCGTACCGGTAGCATGTGCTTTGAACAGTAGAAGGTACAAAAAACACCCGCCAAAATTTTCACTTTCAAATTTTTAATGCTCAGCAAGCTTTGATTTCCTATCCAGTACATGTGAGCTCTGGATGGTCGTTTCTAATAGCCTGCCCATGGTGATGGGGAAAATAATCCCGCCAACGAAACGAACGGAAACGAAAGTCGGTTCACAAAACGGGTGCCATGACTTTTGGTTCGGAGGAATAAAACCGTTGTTGTATGGACGACCGCCTTCAAAAGGGGTCATCCGAAAATCTAAAAACATTTTTCATCATTCCCGGTCCTAATGAGCACCCATGCCAAATTTCAGCTCTCTAGCTCTTAAGGCAGCTGAGCCTATTGAAGACAAACATACAAACGAACAAACGGAAATTACTTTTTATCATGCGCGGATCTACGGGGGTCCACTTTCGTTCTCATCTTCTCTCTCCAGGAGAGATCTGAAACGGGAGCATACCTTCTCAATATAAGCCTCTGACACAACTGAAAGATGGAACCTTCAGAGAATCGACACTTGGGTGAGAGGATCCACAGGCCTTCTTTTGAACATACACCCATATCAAAGAGTCGAGTGGGCTCAAATTCGGACTATTCGGAGGCCAAAGATCCTTCGGTTATCACTTCATATTCTCTTCCAGGCATGTTTGGGTCCTTTTCGAGGTATGGTATGGGCTCCATTTTTCGGAAAACAACTTTCTCGGGTTTACCGAAGTTTGCCCGAATCCACGAAGCACCTGATACTTCAAGTTTTTCATGTAAACTTCTTCAGTTTTAAAAGCTGAAGATTATGAAAACAGAAGGCATCTTTGATTCATTCGAAGCGAGCGGTCTCCAAATACCATTACCCCGGTAAGAAACTTGAAATTCACATTCTCTGGAACATCCTTAGCCTTCAAGGGAGAAATATACCGATACGCACCTAAATTGGACAACGGATCAATCGAAAAAAAGTTTCTAGTCAGAGAACACGACGATCAGTTGTTTTTTCTTCAAGCTTCGCGCGCTAAAAACGCAGTGCTTTACTCTTTCTGTTATCAAATAGGGTAGGTGTACCCTCCTCCGTCGTATCCCTCTGATTCGTCGCAATTCAAGAATGCATGTTTTAGAGCCGAAAAATCACTTTCCACTTTAATTGGCTACTTCACATGATAAACTTAAGCTTGTGAATTTATTTTCTATCACAAATTTGTCACTTTTAAAACTATTTCTTAATTTATTTGATATTGAAATCGCGAAGTGAATTGAATTATTGATGCACTCCGCCATATTGTAAAACGAACTTAGTGATCCCCCAACGTGTTTCTTTATTTTATCGCTTCCTGTCAATGCATATAACGATCAAAATCATAAAATTCGACTGAAAAGTGTTGAAATAAAATTAGAAAAATGATTTCAAACTAATCTGAACTATATAAATTTGTCAATATTCGATTGAAATCGAATCGCTCGGGCCCCATAATTCGTCGTAATTTTGCGACAGGAATAGGGAACCGTTTTGCAAGAATTGGAATTAGACCGGTTCATTTTTAATATTTTTTGCTGAACATAGTCGGATTCATAGAAAATGAACATTATAGATTTCCAAGTAATCACAACACAATACAGTAATTTTGTTTATTTTGAAGCTAGGAACTTAATGCGCTGGGAGATAAGTGCAAAAAGTCTATTTATATTGATAAATTATTTGAATGTATTCAGCATTGCTTATAATGCATGGTTTCAAATGAACAAAGAATTGATGGATTTTTTAGCTTAGTGGTTGGTGTTTTACAAATTATTTACTAACAGTATCGTGCATAATTTAATAAACGTTTGAGTGCACGCAAGAATATCTCCAACTTTACACTTCTCTAACGTTCAACTCCAATGAAATTGTTTCTTCAAAATTATTTCATATTTTAATATTTGATTATTTTTGGTTCTATTATCTGATGACACTAAACCTTTCTCAAGTGTTTGAAACTTGAGATACATCAATTATTTGAAAATTAGACTTTTTAAGCTTCTTGCATTCAAACTGCAATATCGCACATACGACCAAACGCTTTGCTCTACAGAATGGTCACTGAGAGATCCTTGAAAACTAAAACTAAAACTAAAACTTCTCCAGTTTTCAGAAATTCTCTAAATGGGGATCAACTCGAGGAAAAAATTTCAATTCCTGGACCGAAAACCTCGATTTTTATTGAATCTTTACGATGCATGGAAAAACGATGAAAAAAATTCCCGTTGAAGGTCAAAATGACAAGAGAATTTGGTTGAATGAATCATTTAAACTTTGAAATAAGAGTTCATGAGTCTCTGGTTTGGATCTCAATACAAGTTTGAATAAAAAATCGGTAGATATGATTTTTTGTACATATAGTCGTTCAAAATACAACAAAATCAAACCCGCTTATATTCTGATTTCTACCATATAAGTTATACTTGACTCATGTTTGCTGCATTTTTATAAATTCTCAGTAAATTTTCAACTAAAGATGTTTTGTCGTTTTTGACATATTACAATTTGAATGAAAAAAGTCGAAAAGTTTAATTTCAGTTGGATTACTCTACGTCATTTCCCAAAAATTTGAACCCAAACAACGAAATGTTAGTATAACGAAGCGTCAATTTCCGAAAAAAAACATTCTTGCAAAAACTTTTATCGCTCGCAAAAAAAACTTGAATAGATGAGCTGAACCAGTCTAATGCACAGTACACGCATCAACGTGGCTTTGCTTTGTGTCGATATCCTTCGCCAGGGTTCCCACATGAATAAGAATACACATGTTGACAAAACGCAAGTGTGATTCTGCCTCTCCTCAAATGTCTTACTATTCAGTCTCATTGCGTAGAAAAACATATAGTACTATTAAAAATGTTGATGTTCTTTAAATATATGCAGTTACTGTGTAAATTTGTGCCATGTAATTTGTGGAAAATGTCTGTATGAATGTTATAAAATCTTATTTTACAGACAAATCCTGGATCATGGCAGCCCAGTCCGTTGGAGAGTGTGTTGGTACAAAATACATTTGCAGGGTGGATTCAATTTGAAAGGTCTAATATTGTGCTGCCTGCAATTGCCTTAGCCAAGCAATGGTACCTAGCTACAAAAACGCTACTTTGGGATTTCTTGGCAAGTCCATTTTATTGCGACTCAGATCTCATTCGAACTTTGCAGTTATCCTGCGCGGTTGATCCGTGCGAAGTAAATAATCGCATTTGTATGAACCGCAACCGCAAAATTTCAAATCTATCCCTCATGAGGGAGGAATAGTTCGAGACAATTTCGGTAGAATTGAATAGAAGGTATAATATTTTGCTGCCTGCAGATGCATTAGCCAAGCAATGGTAGATCTGTTTAGAATAAAGCTGTCCTAGTTTCATAGCTTATTGCGACTGGTTACCCGAGAGAACTTCTGCTGTTATCCTGCGCGGTTGATCCGTTCGATGTAAGCTGATGCTTATTGCATGAACCGCAACCGCAAAATTTTAAATGTATTTCTGAAGAGGGTGGAATAAATTGAGACAATTCCGGTCTCCTTGTACGACGGAATTAGGGACCTGGTACGACAATGGAGGAACTTGAATGAGAAAAATTAATCATAAATTGACTCAAAAGTACGTAATGGATTGATCTATTTCCTACATATTTTCATAAAACAGTATTCGAAATAAAGTTTAATGAATAAATATCAGTTTCAAATCAACATGCAAGGCAATTCTATTGAATTAATGAAAAAAGCTTCCTTAAGCCGTTGTCTTAGGTACACTTACCCTAGTGTTTTGTATTTGTCTTGGATGAAACATTCAAGTCGCTTTTTACCAACCGTTGCGCGGAAGAACTTGATATATTCGCTTCCTTAGTCAGCGTCTAGATTGATCTTACTGAATTCCGCTTCTTTTTCGTCTTGACCAATTTTACCACTTAACAGAGCTTACAGACCGTGGCCTTCCACTATTCAGCATCCGTGGACATGGTCAATCAAAGAGAGAACGTTTGGCGCGGTAAACAGTTGCTAGATGGCATGCTAAATACAGCCTTTCGCATTTTGCTTGGGATCTTATTTGTCCACATCTTTTCGTTGTACTACTGCATTGTTTACGTCAATAAAGAAGGTTAGCGCTAAACCCTCACAAAAAAAATCCTCGTAAATTTTCATAAACAAAACAAAACATACTCTTAAAGAATGTTAAATTTTGGGTTATTTGCGATAAGTTTCCCCACTACTACATGCTACAGGAAGGATTGTAGCTATGTGTGAACTTTGAGTCTAAACACACTTATAAATAAGAACTAGAGTTTGACCGCTTACTTAACTTAACACTGTTGATGATCCAGAGACTGCGTCTTCACTTGGCCTAAGTCAACACTCTCCTCGACAGTGCGAATTTCGGCGGCTTGGCTTCGTTGCTACGAGTTTCTGTGTCTGCCTCTCCTTCGATGTCCCTCTGGATTCCATCCAAGCGCCTCTCTGTCAATCACGTCCTCATCTCTTCGCAGCATGTGCCCAATCCATCTTCACTGATGTTCTCGAATCTCGATTTCTTACGGCCTCTGATGACACCGGGTGCTGTAGTTCCTCATTTGAGATCCAGTTGCCTGGCCACCAAGCGCGGATGATACTCCGCAGGCAGCGATTCACAAAACTTGCAGTTTTCGCGTCGTCACCGCATATGTGCACCAAGTTTCACACCCGTACAACAATACGGATTTGACGTTTGAGTTGAATATTCGAATTTCCATCCGTAGAGATATCTAGCGTGAGCGTCAGATGTTACGGAGACTCGCAAACGCGAATCGAGCCTTTCTAATCCGGGTTTCGATGTCTTTCTTGGTACCACCATCAGACGCTATCTGGCTACAGCACTCCACTTTCTCAACTTGTTGCCCAGCTACCATGAAACTGGAGGGATTTCCTGTGTTAATCTCCATCGACTTGGTCTTTTGGTTGTGCTGACAAAACAGGGTCGGCTTTCAGAATTTCAGCGGGGATGGAATCGAGCTTTGTTAGATTTCATGGCTTTGATTATCAGCGTGCGAAGGCGCTTCCGAGTTGACGCCATTTATGCGAATTACTGTTGGCGCTTCGAGCTGCGGATTCTGTTGTCAATCGCTATTCGTGACTCGGAAGAGTTGTTCGAAGTGCTCAGTCCATCGTTTGAGATGGTCTGTTCGATCGGTCAATAACTGAGCTGCTCGGTCTTTAAGTAGTATTTTTGCATTAGTTCTTGCGCCACTACGGCAGCGAGAAAAGTCATAAAGTCATCGAATATCTCCATTGGAGGCGGCTCTATCTCCCTCTTCGGCTAGGGAATTTGTCCAGGCTCTCTTGACGCGGTTTTGATTTCTTCGAATCAAAGGAAAATGTATTTGAAACTGGGTAATTTTTATTTGTTCCAAAATCAAAGGATTTTTTTTTTGTTTTTGCGGCACTTTCCTTTGCAGCTAATTTCTATTTCGCTGCGTGTATGTAGTTTTGATATCGAAATATTCGTTATTGTCGTTTCGAAAAAAAAAATACAAACAGTTATATTCCTGCCTCCTCCTGTGCATCCTTGGAAAAATTTTACTGGCATTCTTAAGGTCCAATACATCAGACTCTGTGGTAGCGTGCACGTCTCTCAACGGGCAAGTCGAGGTTCGAATCTCCTGTCTGGTACCCAAACTTTTCAAGAGTTGTGCAAGTTTCAAACAAAACATGAAAGTTTGGGTGCAAGGTAGAAAACAATGAAACTTTGCATACAAGTACTTGAGTTCAAAGCAAACATTGTAGGAAAGCTGTATGCAAGACTGAAATATTTGTCTTTTTTGGTGCTCAATATTACAATTATATACAATTTTTCCAAAGCGTGGTATAATTTAGATATTCTCTCATGGATTTTTTGTTATAATTTGAGATATTTCAGTATGAGTAGTAAATTATATCTCATTTTGATATGAAAAATTGAATGTCAAAATATCTCATCTTGACATAATTTGGTTTTTCTCTTCTGATCGGGATTTGTTTCGGATAATTCTCTTGAAATTGACAACAATCACGTGTAATTTATTGTTTTACTTTATTTTCCACTTGACGCCCAAACGACTACCACTGGAGGCCGATTTCCGGTTTCCCGAACAGAACAAAAAATCCTCTCCATTGCTTAGCTTTGTTGACGCTTTTTCGAGGTGGCACATTTGAATTGGTTTCGCAGCTCACGGGACGCTATTTGTCGTTTCAATTTTCATTCGTTTACTCTTCCGGCTATGTACTAGGCAAATAAATAATTCAATAAATATTAAATAAATACAACTTTCCCTCTAATGCTACCGTCATCCTAAAGATTTCTCCCTTGCTTCAAGAGCACGCTCACAAAGGTGGGGGAGAAGGGAGATATCTAGGGGGTTAAATGGGAGCGAAATTTTGTTTACGTGGAAGGAGAATATTCGTTTGGGTCTTGTTTCCCTGTGCAGGACCAATTCTAATAGGTACGGGACTAGCGAGCAAGCACAGAAAGACTAACGACCATTTGAATGGTTTTGGTTTCTGGTGAAAATAGAATAGAAAGTCCGTCAACCGGGAAAAGGAACAGCAAAACATTGACCAATATTTGTTTAGGCGAAATGGGTTTTCTGAATTGGTTCGATTGGAGTTGCACTGGGGGTGTGAGGAACTTATTACAGAAGCTTAGTCTTGTTACTCGAAGCAGAGATTAAAAATTAATCAAAATAGTGTGGCTGTTAAAAAGTAGGTATTGATAGATCGAATGTGAAAACCTAGTTAGTGTTGCTAAGAGGAAGATTGGAAAAAGGCTAATGCAGTTCGATTTAATTTTTTTTTTTCTAACTCAGTAAGCAGCTATAGATTAAATTTTTTGACTATCGATGGCATCGAGAAAATTGTAGGCGCTGTAGGCCCGGTTCGTGGCCCAATCTTTGCTGTACGCGTTGTATGGTGAAGCTGAGTAGGATGGGTACGCTTGATAAGCCGTGTAGGATACTTCTGGAAAGAAAAACAAACATAGATTAGGATGGGAAAAAGCCTTTCAAATTAGGGCCAAGTTAAGTACATCCCGGATGAGTAATTAATGCATTGTCTGTAAAAACTTGGGAGGATCGTTTATGATCCGGTCGAGGAATAATTGAAGGGATTCATTAGTTGAAAAGCATCACAATAATTGCTCTCCCAACCTGGGGCTTAGCAATTCTGCAGTTGAGCTACATTCCATTGATATGAGTTTCTTCTATTTATACTTCGTAATCCTGCAACTCTAAAAATCGGCTTGCTATGGATAACTTGTTTTATAATAACAAACAAATTTATTCAAAAATTATATGTTCGTCCATATTTAAGAGAGATTTGAAAAGGCTTCTAGAGCTGAACAAACAAGCAATCATACGCATACTTTAAAATCAAGAGCAGAAAAAAAGGATTACAGAATTGAGGAATTTTAAATTAAATTGGAACGTACTGAGAGTTGCAATCCAATTATCGGTGCATTTGTCAGGGATTTATTATATCCATATTAAAAATCCGCATGATCTATCCTAAACAAAACAACATCATTTCTTAACTGAATAACAAAAGGGAACAGCATTTTTGGGGTTTCATATTTTTCTAACTGCTTTCGAAATCTTCAGAATTTGTCTACCATCTCTAGTTTTGGTGATATAGAGTGCGAATATTTTTAAATTTATCTTTTTTAGTAGACTAACAAACCTACATGAAAATTTAAAACAGATTTTCTATCTATTTGTCATTCTTCTTTGAATTAAGAATTCAAATCTTGCCTTGATATTTCAGATTCAGAGATTGATAGTTTCTTCACAAATTGAACTCTCCATTTTAAAAGAAATTTTAATACCTAAGATTATAACTATTTCTGACTTTATTCAAGAAACTCTTGGAGCATTTGATGTTGAAGATAGTTTAAATATATACTTATACAACTTTGATGAAAACTGCAAAACGATTTAACTCTTGCTTCAAGAAAAATCCAAGATTCCATTTGCTTCATATCTTCTTTGAAATTTTGTCAATATCATAATAACAATATTATTATTTTCTTCTCAGAATCCAAATTTACTAACGGTCTTCGGGAAAGTGATAATTTTTCTAAAATTTGTGAATATTTTAAATTTTGCACACACCCAAATACACAGGAAATAATTTTCAATAAATTCATTTGAACTAAACCAAATTAATTTTTTATTCGATCAGCCTTGCTCAAATATCGTAGTGAACATCGAAAAAATAAATTTATTTCCTTTTAATTTCTGTAAAACGAAATATTTAAAAAAAAAAATCAGACTCAATCAAATCGAGTTGAGCTAAGTAATACATCATCGAATCCCTTTCACGAAAAAAACACACTCCGCCGAAAAGGGGATGCATAGAAATAAAATTGAACAGCCTGAAGTATTGACAGCGGCTTCCATTATTATTGATGGCTCATGCTATCAGACGTGGACCCATCTCACACATCCCGTGAAAAGACCATCATGTGGGTAAGATTTTTTTTGTGTCTTCTGAGGCATAAAATACCGGAAAATACACGAAAATATTCAGTGTGTTGTTTTATTTAACAAACATATGAATGATCGGATTCACCCAAAATTAAATTTTTTTATTTTTTTTTTTTTTTGCAAAAGTTATATGAAATATGACTCACCTGGTGCTGACTCGCTGCCGATGTGCGAATGTGAGTGAACCACGTGGGGCTGCAACCTGCAGATGCTGCTGTGCCGGAAGTAGTTGAAGATGATCAGCCCGCCGACGATGAGCAGCAGCTGGATGAACCCGACACCAATCAGGATGGGCTTCAGCAGCAGCTTCATGTGGACCAGCTTCAGCATCAAGGCCAGGGGCAGGATCATGCTCCAGCGGCGGCGTTTCTTGCCACGGCCATCGAAAACGTCGTCGTCATCCAAGAAACGGGCGCCACTTTCCGCCCCCATTCCCACCCGCACTCCGTGGGCTCCGATGAAAGTGTTTAATGAACGCTGCAGGAATTTGCCCGCCTTCAACAACTCGTTATCGTAAGCTGTGACCAGAAAATGAGAAAAGAAACAAAACATAAAAAAGGAATCCCTAGCGACGACCACGTAAAATTAAAATCCATTCATCAGCCTAATGCGTCGAAAGGAGCCAAAGTGCGAGAGAAGAATTTTTGTTTGGTCGATTGTAAATTATTCCGGGAAGGACCCTACCCAGAGCTTCGGTTTTTCTTGAGAGTGCCTGAATGATTGGTTTCCAAATTAAATGAAAGCATTGTTTATTGTATGGACCTATGGATAATTTTGTTTGTCGACGTGATTTTCTCGAAAATATTGATTGGATTATAACTTTTGTTTTTTTCAAATCTCAGTGTTTGAATGACAGAGCAAATAATAAGCTAATAATCATAAGGCTTATGACTTGAAAGTAGTAAAGTTGATGAGACATCAAAAAAATTGTTAGTTTTTTCATCGAACACACGCGTTTCCTTCCTTCCCAGAAAAAAAGGATAAACTTCAACAATCATGACACACAAACTGTTTTTTTTTTTTGTTGCTTTATCCTTACCAAGTGTTACGACCTTTTCTGCCACTAAAGCAGATAAAAAAGCATACATTTGATCAAAAGTGTGATGAAAAACATTAATGTGGATCCGTGTGGAAAAGAAATGAAGAAATAATTAAAAGGTAAAGAGACTCTTTTGCATCTGAATCAGGTAGGTAACCGAATTATAAAAACATTCATTCAAAAATATTATTTCACTTACAGTGTAATCGAAGAATACTAAGAAAAAACGATAATTATTTCTTTCAACCAGGGTTGGTTGACACCTCAAAAAAGAACAGAGCCGAGTACGAATCACACTTTTATCAGTTTGGATACCGAGAGCACTGCTCTTCCGGTCAACTTTCACTACACTCACGCCGAGTGAGCCCGATTTTGTCTGGATCTTCCAGACTTTTTGGACTTTTGGCAGACATTTTTTCTGGTTCTCAACCTTGCAGACTTTCGACATTTCTTCCAGACAATTCCAGACTTTTGGGTTTGGACGTAAATTGTTCTAAAAAGCTAAAAATTCAAAAATTCAAATTTTTTAAGGTGTAGTATGTTTATGAATTATGAATTCAGAAGTGTTTGAAACTTATTAATAATGGCAAATGCTTCGAAGATAAATGTTTAATTGAGAGTCGAACAGAGCACTTGACTGATAGTGACTGAAACATACGATAAGTGGCTAAAAAAAGGTCACCACCTTCAAAACTTAACTATATCCAGACATATCCGAACATTTTTTCAAAATCTTCCAGAATTTTTCAAAAAACATTTGACAACCATGGCTTTGACGAGCGAGAAGAAGTCTTTCGCTCTAAAGAAATGAAAAGAACCTAGCTAGAAAATTGCGCTCTAACTTTCAATGCAGCTCAATGGATCATCAGACCGATAGGATATTATTGCAAAAATGTTTTTTAAAAAAACCTACTAAAGTATTTAACATATGCGGTACAGTGTATCAGTCGATGAATATTCCAGTGTAGGTTTATGTACTTTTGATTTCATTCGCGAGTAAGGCTGATCAAATTTTGCGTTTGGCGTTTGAATTCACCGTACAGAGTAGGTAGGTACCTAGGTTTGGTATCCAGTTTGGGGAAGGCAGATAAAAAAAAAATCACTCACTCACACCCAAAAAAATTTAGAAATTATTTATACAGGATTTTTCACGTAAACTAAGCTTTTGTGGCATCACATCGATTCTACGTGTGCTTTGTAGTAACTACTGTTCTTTCATATAAACGTCACATGAATTTCACGTAAATTCTGAAATGATAGATTTGAATCCTTTTTTTAAATTTTCTCAAGCCTGTGGTAGTAATTCCTATTGGAAAAGGGAATTTTTGTCAGTTTACTTTAACTTGATTTTGGCTGGATGCGGCAGCTCAAGATCATTCGGCGTCGGAAAACAAACAGTACACAACACACTTGCGGGTCCAAATACAAATCCGAGCCTCGGGAGCAAGGTAGTAAGTGTGAATTGTCTTCCTGTTGAAATTTAATTCAATTTAAGCTGTTCTTTGTGATATTTCCAGCTTCAGGAAAGCTTCTAGAAACCCGTGGAGAAAACAAGAAAGGGCCGTGAGAAGGAGCCTTTAAGCATCACATCGGCCTGGATGGACGTATGATTCTGACAAGGTAAATAATTTATCATTTTGATGATTCTATTTTTGATTATTAAAAATTTTCCATTTCTTACAGCATTCCACAAACCAAACAACAAAGTTCCACAAAGTTTGTCCACAAACAAACAAAAAAAATAGTAGACACACAGGAAAATTTTTTGACTATTACGTGTCACTGAAAACTGCAACCTTTACAATAAATCACGTTAAAGTTAACGAAGATTCATTTATTATTACAGCAAATGTCCTGTAAAAAAGTTGTACACTAAAAATTTAGTGTCACGTAATCATGTTTTCGACCTGTAAAATTACGGTAAATGTCCTGCTCCTTTTTGTTGCAGGACATTTGCGTAATTTTACAGGAAATCATTTTTGCTGTGCAGGATCCAAATTTCATTTTGATACTAAAGACATTTTACGTAGCTTTCATCCTCATAACACGTTAAACGCACTAAAAATTCATGTAAGTTGCACGTGACGTTCATAGATAAAAATTCCTATTAGGGAAGCGTTTACTTATTTTTTTTTTTTCGTACAAATTACGTGAAAATCAATTGGATAAGAATTATATAGTTTTTCACGTAGAAGCAACGTGCAGATTATTTTGGGTGCACTCTGAACGTGCTAATCTGAGAAGCGTTACCAAGCATGCTGGCAAAACTGTATAAATTGTAAAACTAATTTAAAGTTAATTTTGTAAGTCCAGGGACAACTTTTTAGAAGACAACGTGTAGTTTTGAACTTCTCTAAAAACTATATTTCTATTAGTTCAAAAGTTCCACCACATAATTTCAAAAGAAAGTTAGCCATTTCTCAAGCAACACCCAAAATTAAACCTTTACTCCAATCATGAGTTCTCAACACTTCGTTGGCACACCATTGGCATAAGCGGCGATGATTCGATTTGAGACCGGCGGCAAAAACTTCTCAACGCAACCGCATTTCGTATAAATGGATGAAATAAAACAAGAACGTTTTCATGTCCCTCCCAATCCCATCACAAGATAAAACAGGATAGAAATAATGAATGAATAAATTGATCCAGCCAGTCAATGCAGTGGATGCGTATGTGAGGCGGCATTAGCAGATAGAGAAAAACTACAGAGGAAAAAAACATTTTCTCATTTCAAACCACCGGCAAACATCCTCCGGCCAAGCTGTGCGTGTATATTTGAACAAGTAGACAGTAGGAAAACAAAAAACAGTATCTCGTTTCCTATTCCCTTCCGCATTGTACAATACTGTCAAATCCCTGTACTGTTTTATTTTTGGTGATAAGTTATGCAGAAAGACATTGACAATAGACTGAGTCGATTTGGGGTCATTTTTGAATTTTTCTCAAATCTTCGGGCCTGAAAAGTTGAGTTTTGGTCCAAAACTTAAGAGTGATTTTTTGCAGTATTTTTAAGTAACTTTTACATGAGAACATTATAACTTTTTTGTTTGTAAGGAAAAATTAAATTTTTTGTTCTGAAAAATAAAGCTAGTGATTATTTCTTCTCTGGAACCGAGCGTAGTAAAGGGAAAAAGATCTTGCAAGCAATACCTCGCTAGGGGATTTCCTTTAATGAATTTAAACATTCACACAAAAACCATCAGCAGGCTTAAATTCACAGAAGAATCAAAAATGATGATGATTTTTCTGAACAAAGTACCTATTCAACTTTCCCATACAAACGTACAAGTTCAAATTTACTCATGTAAATGTCACTTGGAAATTCTGCAAAAAATCACGTATGAGTTTTGGAACAAAACGAAGTTTTTAAGAACCCAGGGTTTGAGAAATTCAAAAAGGACCAAAAATCGACTCAATCTACTAAGAAAACCCGGCAAACATGAAATCGTATTAGAAATGATAACCTAAGACGTTTACAATGGTGTTGCGAATCGCAATTCCAACTGCATAGTGAAAAGATCGTTTGAAATGTCATCTGAAGTAGGTTTAAATCGGATATGATAGAAAGTCCGCCATGTTTGTAAATTTTGAAATGACTTTGCTCTCGCACGGGCTTCAAGTGAGAAAACCATCGTCATGTTCTCTCTGCAAACAGCAGTGCATCCAGATGGCTAAAAATCAGTTGGGAACTGAGTATTATTGACCAATGAGAGAGCTGGAAAATATTGTCGCTGGCAACGATTTGAAGGCTATGAGTACAAAATATTGCGCTCTCTTGCATTCTTCCGATATGTACGAATAAGGTGTCGGATAACGGCCAATAGGTGTAGTTTTCATCGCTTAAGAAAGAAATGAAATTTATGAATTTTCAACTTTCATACGATCTTCTATACTGTATATTGAACGTATATCAGAGCATAAGCCTATAGCTACAAAAATGCTTGCTGAGAATTGACCCTCGTCTTCCATCTACCTCAGGCGGCGGTACACTGTCGAATGAGCAAGATGAAGGTAGAAAATTGTTGTCAGTTCGATTCTTACCGACGGCATTTTTTTTGTTTCTGGGATGAATTATCCAATGGGATGAAAGTCCCATAAAATATTGTTCTTGTTTTGCTTGAGTATTTGTATTTAGTGGTCCTGCATTATTTTGCCCGAGAGCACGAGTCTGTATGCCAGTGACGAAAAAGTAATCATATCATTTTTGGCGCAATGCACATATAAGCGCATTTTCGGCACATAGTTAGCTCCGATCGGCATTGAAATTTCGCAACCTCTTCTTTGGGTGTACTTACTATCATGGGTTTACAAAATGTGTACAAGTTTTTGGAGTTTTCAAAAAGTTGCTGCTGATTTTATAGCAGGTGGGACTGAGTATAAAATGTGCAGCGCGAGCAAGAAGCACCACCTTCAGTTATAACAGTTTGTTTTGAAGGTAGGCGCTCTCAGATCCCCCCCTCCTCCACCAGATCCCATTATATTCGACCAATAAGTTCATCAAATCTTATATAGAAATATTTGGTCTCATACATGTTGTATGAAATATATGAGAAATTAAAAAAAAGTAGAAAATGTCTTGTTTTCCTTAATTATGTTTTTTTTCAATTTTTTTTAATTAGCCAAGTTTCAAGAATGTTGAAAAATATGGATCTTTAATGATATCATGAAGCATTACTGATATAAATGGCATATCGAGAAAATAAATGGCATATCAAGGAGTGAAGCTTCCAGATCCCTTATACAAGAGAGATCATCAATAATTAAACCGAGAGTGCCACAATGCAACACATGAGAATTGACATTGGATTGATTTCATAATTGAATTTAGTTCATGATTGGTCTGAAAGGAATCGACAATGAACATATCTGGAAATAGAATTATTAACATCCCTTTATCTCTATACTCTGGTCCTTGGTATAGTTGTCACTTGTCTCTTGTGCATCGGGCTTATTTAGAATTGTTACATCGATAATTGAATTCAATTGTCACCACTAACGATTGGTATCTACAGTATGATATTTATAATTCAAATCATACAAATATGCCTTCATAGTAAATAAAGAGAATGTCTCTGAATTGCACAGTCTCGATATAAAAAAGCATAACCCTAGTTCGAACGGAATCTGCATTGCAAAGATCACAAATTTAGCTCGTCATTTAACTCACGTGTAATCAATCGTGCTTCCGGAAAAACATCGTCCTCCTGATGTTCGTTCAGTCGTACCAGGCGCAATCCGTTGCCACCGCTTTCTCGAGCTTTATCCTCGGACTGGAACCAGTTTACACGGCCCGAGGCGAACGACCAAATGTAACGAGAAATCCGATATTTGAAACAGGACACTAGGCGTTTTGATTTGTAGCACTCGGACTGGGTCGTCAGTACGTAATCGTCCAGCTTGGCAGGAACAGCACCGGAAGTTGAACCACCGGAATCATCAGCGGCCCAAACTGTGGCCACAATCACCGCCACCAACAAAAGCACTATCTGATGGCTTCGGAGAAGCATTTTTGGTTTTACTATTCTCCCCGTTTAGAACTTTACGTTCGTTCACGATCCACTGATGCTGTTCGTGGGTAACTGAGCTTATATTCTGATTTATTCCGGGACTGGCAGGAATCACAGCAAAACGCACACACACAAACACCCTCGCACCAGGTTGATTTCACTTCAAAATGCTCGCATCGCCACAAACACACTATTTAAGTTTCCTTTCGATGGCGCACACTAGCTTTAATTCTGTACTTTAATTCTTTGGTTATTCCTTTTGGACTCGCATGCAGTTTGTCCTGACTGTTAATACTTTTGACTCTAACGGTATCAAGTTTGTTGTGTGCTCAGCTCCATGGTTACCTAGACCTTTTATACATATCAAAGGTTTTAAATTGGTTGAAATAGGGTCCCCACCCAATCCGAATATCCGGGCTGCACCGAGTTACGTGGCACATGTCCCCCACAAGATCGACAATTTTCCTCGGACTTAATCCGTCGTACCTCAATGTAGATGCCCAATCTACATATGAGGAAAACTGCGTGGTGGGACCCTAATTTTCTAGCCTACACCATCGATCCTCTCGCGACGATGATTAGTACCTCTTCAAACTAATTAACCTTCACCTAAGGCCTTGGCCATCGCATCGATGTAAACATTGCACACTTATATTTTGTTACTACTCTTCACCGGTAGCTCTAAGCATCCCTGACGCACCGTAGCATAAATCAGACCGGTCCATATTTCATCCGCTATCAATTACAGACCATCCAACCATCGTTCACAGTGCGCTCAAGCTAGAAACGCGTTCAGAACCTGAACAATTCCAACTAAAGTTGAGCAAGCGGATATTGGGCTCTTTATCTAAAATGTAGCTCTTCTCTAACACACAATGAGTACTTTTTACGAATTTTCGGCCAAAATACAATTTCTGAACCTCAATACTTTTTTATGTTTTAAGTCGGGTTGCAGTCTTCGAGTGAAATATTTGTCTCAATTTAGTCTTTAAGAAAATTATTCATGAAAAGCAATCGGCTAGTGAAGAAAAAAGTTACTAATGAGAAACCAGTATTTTTGTTCCTTCCCAGCCAAATACCTTATAATCCTTTTCATATTTGAGATTCAAGCAATCCCTCCCCATGTTAAGTACGTTCTAAAATTTGGCATGTGACCTTCTAATAGGCTAATAATTAATTTTGACTTAAAGCAAGTGAGATTTACCATGTTAAATTCTTCCGATACTATGATGATTACACCGCGGTTCGTTGAACTACTTATAAATGCAAAAAATACTGTTATGATAAAGTAACCATAATGTCTTCAATTTCCAACCGATTTTAATAATAAACCATTATTACCTACGAGTCTAAAACAAAATTTTCGCTAAAACAAAATTTTCTCTAAAAACATGCGTTTTATAATTTTAATGAGGGGCATGAAAACGTATACATTTTGTTTCCTTCAAACGCAATGCGATTGCTCTGGGAAGGAAATGCCGGCAATTTCAAATCGAATCACATATCACATAATCAAATATTGATAGCTCATGATTGGAGTAAAGGCTGAATTTTGGGTGTATTTCCAAAAGGCGTGATATTTTTTTAATCAGTCGAATACAAATAACAGCAACAGATGATTCCCTTGAGAAAGACCACGAAAAATGGTCGAAACGTCGGGTATTTCAAATAATAAGTTTTTTGATTGAGATCCAAGACCGTAAAAAGCCAAAAATTAAAATTTTAATTATCTTTCCGGTCGAAAACATAAACCTAACCTAGAGAAATCAAAGATTATAACTTTTGAATAAGTATACAGTCCTTAGAAAACCTCTGTTTTAGCTTAGCTTAGCTTAGCTTGATTGACTACTCACATCCACCTGAATCATTGAACCCGAAATGCTCCTTTATCAATTGTTACAAAATTATTTACTCAGAACAAGTTTGTTTCTTTTATATTCAATTAATGATGTAATTTTTTGACTCTCATTTATTTTTTTAAAGAAATGCATTTCGAAAACCATGATCGCAGGCGTGGCTCAGTAGAACGAATTCCACATCGCCAATGGTTGCTACTCCGTGATTGACCGAGGCCATAAATTTTGTTCAGAGGTCAAATGAATGGTGCTTGGGACTAGCAACTCATTCACACTGCACAAAACTGATGCTCTCTCTTTGAACGTCAATAACGGCGCCGGCCACGTCCTAGTAGTCAATGGATAGATTGGAAGAAAGAGATAGGGATGAAAGAAATAAAGTCGTGCTTTAGGACCGAGGTCACCTCTGCATCCTAGCAAATAATTTTGTTTTGGAAAGTGGGTGGAAGGATAAGACCAGGAAACACTTTTGACCAGTGCGATGTATTTTTTTCAATCCTATTCTTTTTCTTATTTGTTTCAAATCATCTTTACACCATAAAACATACTTTGTTTCTTGATTGTCCGTGTACTAAGTTATTCGCATTCTGAACATTATCATTCTTCCAAAAACTCAAGTTCTTGTTACGCTTTTTCAAAATATTAATTCAAGAAAACCCCTTCATGTGTTATACTAGTTCAATTAATTTCCCAATCGTTTACCTGTATGTATTATTTTAATTTTCGTTCCAAGATTTATAAAGACAGGGTATTTATTGTGATACCTAAAAACTAATTGAAAAGGAATTGCCGTATGTACACGAAATCAGTAGTTTTTGCATAAAAGGAAATCGTTAATCGGGTTTTTGAAATAATGTGGCATTACTCTCGAATGAAATGTTTATTTTTGTGAAAACAAAAATGAAAAATAATCGATGGTGTGAGACGCGGAAACCAAGATTTTTATTTTTTACTTCCAGTTGCAAAGTCTTTTTTAAATAGAAACGTCCAAAAATTTTCATTATCATATCATTATTATGCCTAGCAAAGTACTTTTTTATGATAGTTTTATTTTTTTTATCGCCTAGGTTCGGTTTATCTCATAAGGAACCCACAAAAAAAAACAAATTTTATTTTTATGAAATCTAAGAAACGCAAATTGAATCAACAATTAAAAAATTGATGAAAATGTATTTTTCGGCTAAGGTTCAGACTCAAATACTCAATAGCTACAACATCGAAGCAAACGTAGGAATTGTTAGCACATTCAAACATACGCGCACATTGCCCACATCCACCCCTCTCTCTACTCCCCCTTCGACATACAGTGCAACAAGATTGCGACTTGCCACAATTGACCAGTATAGGGGAGAGGTAGGCTATATGCGCATATTAAGGAAAACCATCATTTTCTCCCATATTCCGATAGATAGGAGTCTGAAAACTATATGCACATGAGCGGACATCTGTTTTCTATACGTAAGAGCATTTTTTCTGTTAAAATCTCCTACAGATTTTGTGGAAATAATTTTATAATAAAAGAAGTCAAAATAGCCGATTTCCGAAACCGGCGGGCTAAATGCGCATATTTATGTTTTAAGCTATATTTCATTTACACTTGCAATATTTTGAAATTATTTAATTGAAAATGGTAGAAACGGATGTTAAGCATACGTCAAGGCTGAAATTTTGGTGAAATTTTTTACATCACTAGTTCTTTTGCATGAAACATAGTTAAGTATGCCATAAGGCCATATTTCATGGTAATATTTTGTTCATATTGTATTTCTATCAGATCAGTATGAAGTTCTTCTTTTTTCGCTGTAAGATCGTGATTTGAGCGTACATTTAATGTTTAATGGAAGAAAGTAAAAAATTTATAAGAATAATCTATTTTTCTTGATATAGGCATTTAACCTGCCTTGATATAGAACCTGTCTGTTATTCCAATATCTTATCATTTACAACTTTGCCAAAAGCTTCAATTTGTTGAAATTCCGATTTCCAGATGAATGAGAAAGAAAAACAATTGAAATTTTTGTTCACAGAATCTGTACGCACAATAATTAAAGTTCAATATATTATAACAAAACTGACAAAAATCTTGTTTGAATTTTTAAATTTTTTCGACTTTATATAACAATTTAATTTTTTGATGCCATGTGTTAAAAGTGTATTACCCTCAAACTGCACTGATTAGATATGATGAATCTTTAGCCATATCGTCAATCGGCTGTATGCGCATATTACCCAACATGCGCATTTAGGAACACTTCCCCCTATATTAAAAAGGCTATGCTACTTTATCCGGGTGATTCTGGTAAACGTTATCTGAGCAGTGAATGGTGAGTTAATGGTATTTTCTGTTGACTCGTGGAGAGTTTCTCTCATAATACTCAAACTACCCCGTTCGTTTCTTTCAGCAAAGCCATTCATCGAACGCACACAGCCAAACAAAAAAACATCGCATGCGAAAAATTCAAACCAATGAGAGAGTTAGTGCCGCGGGAGAAGAGATTATAAAATAATTTGGATTGATCTCACCAATGTAGCGCATTTTCTTGTTCCTATCTCCTTCTTCCAGTGGACATCATTTTGCAACTGAGGTCACGGGAATGTTTCCTTTTCGCTTACTCTAAGCTTGTTGTGTATCCTCCATAGAAAGAAAGTCGTTCGTAGATTTCACTAGAATGCCCTTTCCCTTATTATTTTCTCACTATGAAATTTCTCTAAATCTATCATTCTCAATATTCCAACTTCACTTAAAAAACTATCACTTTTTCTCGGCAGGAACGCATCTTCATTTCCACTAAATTACAACCCGCGTTGAATCACATTACATTCATAGAAATTCGGCAAGATTTCTCATTCGTTCTGAATCCATTTGTTGGCCATTGACGCCATTTTAATTTGCGACTAATCAAATTTTTCGCCTCAATCTCGCAAACCGCATCGCTCGATATCTCACGCGCAACCTCCACCGGATGAAAAACACTAAATTCCACTTTTTCACAGCAATTCCTCGACACCACCCGATACCACTTCTTCAAGAAACACTAAATCACACGATCAAACTATTTATTTTGCGAAAATCAACGGAAAAACTGCTAAAAAAAGGAATTTTCACGGACCGCAGAGAAAACGCGTGTGCTGCAAACCGAGTTGCCACAGTCCTTAGAAAACCTCTGTTTTGTTACTAAACAACGTGACCCAAGTTTTATATGTTAAGCACTCGCAATCATTCGTTAGCACCCAGGATCCGCAACCGAGATGGTTCAGCGCGAAGGTCGATAGGTCTAGCGTGGAACAATTGGGTGGAGCTGATAGCTGAGAGGGTACTCTCGTGCTTTGGCTATGCTCTGCAGTCAGCAAACAGGAGCTGATCCTAGCACAGATGACCAGGGAGCAGTGGATCGCCAGCACAAAGGCCACGAGATGCTCCAGGTCAGCCAGAAGGTGCCACTGGAGTTCGAGGCCGAGAAGTCGGGTTCCGAGAGGGTTACTCTCGATGCCAACACGAGCCGCGCTGCGATTAACAGCATGGTTTTATCACTGACCATACTGACTGGACACTCGATTTCGTTTTCTGGATAATTTTTCCAAGTGTATGCATTATCAATTCCTGAGTGCGCATCGATCGATTTGAAGAAATGCTATCCCAGTTAGGAAATGCCACCCAACTTTAAAAAAAACAGACAATTTCTACGATACAATCGGGCTAAACAGGTACATTTTTCCTACAGAGCATTTTTTGTCACATTTTTCAGGTTCGCCTCCTGCCGTCGGTATTGCGAACCAAAATCTGACAAAATAAAAGACAGAAAATGGTTGAATTTTTGTACTAAGTGTCATGTCAGTGTGATCAGTGGTATTATTTCCGACGGCCGGGAGGAGGACTCTCGGGATCTGCAACCGGGATTGGTCAGGTACTAATGCTCCAGATGGAGGATTAGCCCGTATCGGAGATTGGAAGAAGCTGTTTGCCAAGAGGGTTACTCTTGTGATTGGGAGCCACGCAACGATCAGTACTCGTGAGCTCATCCAACCCCACAGTGCGATTTTTTTGTGGCTTTGGAGGAGATGTTTTGGGCGACGGTTAGTTCCCGGATACTTCAGCACTGCGTTGGATCCAGATGAGTCACATGTAGCAGAACGTTGCCCTCCGATTTTATGGAGCGCTCGAAGCGTTGAAGCAACGGAGCGAAAAGACATGAAGCTGCAAGTCGAGAGGATTATTCGCATGCTTTGTAGCTGCGCTGCGGTTTGCATACCCAAGCTTCTATTCGATGTTTGGAAGCTGTTCCGGGTGCTGCGGATGAGGAGGTTAAAGCGAACGATTAGTTTCCAGCGATTTCAGCCATTCCTTTATTTCCGAGGCATTACGGGCGAGTGCTCCCTCACGAAGTACTGCTACAAGATGTTGTTTATTTGGGGTTACCAGAAAGCAACATGCAAGAAATTCTATACGGCCGCGTGCTGAGCCAGCCACAGAAATCAACGAATCTTCGATACCGGTGCCGGTCAGCGTATGGCGCGAGACGAGAGCGACTACGAGAGTAGCGATGATGAAGATGACGATGATGATCAAGATTCCGTCAATCCCGAACCGGCGCAGAAAGCGAACAGGAGAAGCTACTCAACGCTACGTGGCTAACGTAACCGCTGATGATGAGGAAGAGCAACTTCGAATCGTCAGCAAGCTTTGGGCCATGGGGACTGCTTTTTCCGGAAGACCACCACAGCCATGACAGAAAACGAGACCCGGACTGGAAGAAGTGAGGTTATCACTGAGCAGCCGTTCAACGATTTGATTGGTCGTTTGCAGATATTTCGATGCCGAACATCAGTGCTGCAGTTAGCGTACTATTAAGTAAGCAGTCCTGGATGAGAGCGAGATTTGGGAAGCGGTTAATTTAACCCTGGTTACAGGAAACCCATTCTATTTCTGACATGAATGTTCGATGGACGCAGATGAACGATGGTGAGGTTATCATCGAGCAGCCGTTCAACGATTCGATCGGTTGTTTTCAGTCATCTCCGAGATCGAACATCAGTGCTGCGGTTTGAGCACTTAGTAAATATCAGGCCAGCCTGTCGGAGAGGCATTGGTCAGGCCTAAAGCGTGTTCTGCGATACCTTCGACGTATGATCGATATGGCGTTGGTATTCCGCAGAAACGCGAAATCGGAACCACTCATCGGATATGCTGATGCAAATTTTACTAAAGACTCCGATGATCGATGATCTGTATCAGGTGATGCTTACATGATCTTCGGGAATCTAGTTTTGTGGTCAACGAAACTTCAGCAGATGGTCAGTCTGTCGTCGACCGAAGCTGAGATAGGAGCCCTTTGCTATACAGTCAAGGAAAGTTTGTGGTCAACAAACTTCCTAGGTGAATTGGGTGTGGTTAGCACTCCTTCCACGTCAATGGAGGACAACATCCCTTGTATCCAGTACCTGGAAAGGCGCGGACCCATCAGCAAATGAAGCATCTTGACGTGAGTATGCTTTCATCAGAGACATCATAAGAAGCGGTCAGCTATCTTTGCCACACATCTCCACTGAGGATCAGCTTACGAGTATGCTTTCATCAGAGACATCATAAGAAGCGGTCAGCTATCTTTGCCACACATCTCCACTGAGGATCAGCTTACGGTGAGCACCCGTGAGTTACCAAGAGCTTACGGTCTTCTCACGGCAGTAACCGATTTCTGCTGCCACGAGCCAAACCAAAACATTGTTTGTTTGTCCAATTCGCAATCAAGAACAATATATCATGATGATGATAAACGCGGTACAAATGTTTACATCATCACAGGGTTAGGCGAGCTACTCAAATTGAGTTCGTGGTTACACAACAGTGTTGCCAGATATTCTGAGTTCGAGTATCAAAGTACTCATTGACAAATGAGTTAGGGTTAGGGTTAGGGAATATGAGAAGTAGAATGCGACAATAGTAATCGCTATTGAATTGTGTAGTTATGTAATGACTAGACTGTGACGAAACAAGAATAAAGATAACTCAATTCAACCACTGAAACCAGCGTTTTCAAAAAAAAAAATTGATATCAAACAAACCATGTTCGAAGAGTTGATGATCCAGAAGACAATCCATGTACAAATTGTAAACAAAATCAGATTTAACATAGTTCATTTAACAGTATTCAAGAGTTAGTAAAACAAAAACTATTCAGATTTTATCGTTTTTTTTAATCTTATGGTCATTGATGATTCATATGTAATTATTTAAATTGAAAACAACAAAAATTAACCTTTAATGTAGCCATATTGAAAATTTTTAGGTTTTGTCTCTTCCGACTCAAAAGGTTGCTAATCAATGTTCTCAACTTATTAACTTCTGTTAGTAAACGTATGGAACTTACATTTTAGTATCACATCATGAGTTTCTGTTGGAACCACAATGTTATTTTGGTACCAGAGGATGAGTTTGACTCATGAGCGCTAGGTGGTCTCCCTCGGGCCCGAAGGGAGTCAATTATGCTCTGGCGCACCAGTTTCCTAGCTGATACCGAGAATCGAACCCAGTACGCATAATTTAACAGACTCGTGCCAGCCTTTCCGCTAAACCACCTCAACTCTTAAAACACTTCCAAACACTCCATATTACCATTGAATGCTTATACAAAGGGGTTTGAAGGGGTCCTATATGTTGGTCAGAGAGTATTACAAACATCTGTAAAATTAGTTATGAATATGATACATTCTCCAGAATGTGTATGGAGCATAAGCTTACATATCTAAATATTAAGAACACGGGGCCTTCTGATTTGATGGTGCGCAATCTGATAAGCGCGACGCTATAAAGCGAAGAAATTATTACCAACAACTAAAAATCAGTTCCAACATTTTTGGAAGCTTTTCCTATTTCGACGCAAATAAACGTCCCACACGCACGTGAATTCAGCGAACTAGCCAGCAGCCATCCATCCTTTCGCACAAGCTCGGCAAACCTTGACAATTATGATGCCCTTGAAGACGTCACCACGTGTTGCTCCAGCTGCTTCATGTTGGTCCCAGTGGAGGGAAAACTAAACAAAATTGCCTCGAAGCCGGACGGGCGATGTTTATCACATTCCAACTTATGCATGCTCGCATAATTCCCCTTTTCACTATCGATGAAATGCAGTCCGGAGTCCGGACAACCGGGTAAGTGCTCTACTGATATCGGCGAAAGCATACCACATGCTGATAAATCTATAGTTAACAAACGAAGACGATAAGCGCGGGGGCAAATTATGATGTGTACCTACCGACTTGTAGTATGTGCTTTTAAGCTAAACACTGTCGCTAACAATCAGGCAAGTTAAAGGGTGTTGTTTTATCTGTGAACATTACCAAAAGTGAGTGAAGTTGGCGGTCTGTTTTTTTGATGTGGCGCTTGTGGGTGGTATGATTTAGTGTTTTATAGCCCACGGAGACAGAAATTGCCATAAACAGAAGAATTTTGATTAAAAACGCTGCCGAAATGAGTCAGACGTGCTCAATTGCATTCGAAATATCTTATCACTCGCAAGTAAGATTCAAATAAAAAAGCACAAAATAATTGGTTTTCAAATAAAATCTTTCAATCGGAAAAGTTGGCTCAAACAGACTGAACTTTTGACACCCTGAATTGGAAATTCTAAAACATGATCAACCAAGTCAAAGCCGAAACTTGAAACAAAAGAGAAGTTTTATTCAAAACATAAAATATCAGTAATATAACAGAAATTCACGCGAAACTTCAATGATTCTCGTCGAAGCTACTTATTGTAGTGATGTGATTGACATTGACACTATCTTCTATCTTCTATCTTCTAGCTTCTATCTTCTATCTTCTATCTTCTATCTTCTATCTTCTATCTTCTACCTTCTACCTTCTACCTTCTACCTTCTACCTTCTACCTTCTACCTTCTACCTTCTACCTTCTACCTTCTACCTTCTACCTTCTACCTTCTACCTCCTACCTTCTACCTTCTATCTTCTATCTTCTATCTTCTATCTTCTATCTTCTATCTTCTATCTTCTATCTTCAATCTTCTATCTTCTATCTTCTATCTTCTATCTTCTATCTTCTATCTTCTATCTTCTATCTTCTATCTTCTATCTTCTACCTTCTACCTTCTACCTTCTACCTTCTACCTTCTACCTTCTACCTTCTACCTTCTACCTTCTACCTTCTACCTTCTACCTTCTACCTTCTACCTTCTACCTTCTACCTTCTATCTTCTATCTTCCATCTTCTATCTTCTATCTTCTATCTTCTATCTTCTATCTTCTATCTTCTATCTTCTATCTTCTATCTTCTATCTTCTATCTTCTATCTTCTATCTTCTATCTTCTATCTTCTATCTTCTATCTTCTATCTTCTATCTTCTATCTTCTATCTTCTATCTTCTATCTTCTATCTTCTATCTTCTATCTTCTATCTTCTATCTTCTATCTTCTATCTTCTATCTTCTATCTTCTATCTTCTATCTTCTATCTTCTATCTTCTATCTTCTATCTTCTATCTTCTATCTTCTATCTTCTATCTTCTATCTTCTATCTTCTATCTTCTATCTTCTATCTTCTATCTTCTATCTTCTATCTTCTATCTTCTATCTTCTATCTTCTATCTTCTATCTTCTATCTTCTATCTTCTATCTTCTATCTTCTATCTTCTATCTTCTATCTTCTATCTTCTATCTTCTATCTTCTATCTTCTATCTTCTATCTTCTATCTTCTATCTTCTATCTTCTATCTTCTATCTTCTATCTTCTATCTTCTATCTTCTATCTTCTATCTTCTATCTTCTATCTTCTATCTTCTATCTTCTATCTTCTATCTTCTATCTTCTATCTTCTATCTTCTATCTTCTATCTTCTATCTTCTATCTTCTATCTTCTATCTTCTATCTTCTATCTTCTATCTTCTATCTTCTATCTTCTATCTTCTATCTTCTATCTTCTATCTTCTATCTTCTATCTTCTATCTTCTTCTATCTTCTATCTTCTATCTTCTATCTTCTATCTTCTATCTTCTATCTTCTATCTTCTATCTTCTATCTTCTATCTTCTATCTTCTATCTTCTATCTTCTATCTCTATCTTCTATCTTCTATCTTCTATCTTCTATCTTCTATCTTCTATCTTCTATCTTCTATCTTCTATCTTCTATCTTCTATCTTCTATCTTCTATCTTCTATCTTCTATCTTCTATCTTCTATCTTTCTATCTTCTATCTTCTATCTTCTATCTTCTATCTTCTATCTTCTATCTTCTATCTTCTATCTTCTATCTTCTATCTTCTATCTTCTATCTTCTATCTTCTCTACCTTCTACCTTCTACCTTCTACCTTCTACCTTCTACCTTCTACCTTCTACCTTCTACCTTCCTATCCTTCTACCTTCTATCTTCTATCTTCTATCTTCTATCTTCTATCTTCTATCTTCTATCTTCTATCTTCTATCTTCTATCTTCTATCTTCTATCTTCTACCTTCTACCTTCTACCTTCTACCTTCTACCTTCTACCTTCTACCTTCTACCTTCTACCTTCTACCTTCTACCTTCTACCTTCTATCTTCTATCTTCTATCTTCTATCTTCTATCTTCTATCTTCTATCTTCTATCTTCTATCTTCTATCTTCTATCTTCTATCTTCTATCTTCTATCTTCTATCTTCTATCTTCTATCTTCTATCTTCTATCTTCTATCTTCTATCTTCTATCTTCTATCTTCTATCTTCTATCTTCTATCTTCTATCTTCTATCTTCTATCTTCTATCTTCTATCTTCTATCTTCTATCTTCTATCTTCTATCTTCTATCTTCTATCTTCTATCTTCTATCTTCTATCTTCTATCTTCTATCTTCTATCTTCTATCTTCTATCTTCTATCTTCTATCTTCTATCTTCTATCTTCTATCTTCTATCTTCTATCTTCTATCTTCTATCTTCTATCTTCTATCTTCTATCTTCTATCTTCTATCTTCTATCTTCTATCTTCTATCTTCTATCTTCTATCTTCTATCTTCTATCTTCTATCTTCTATCTTCTATCTTCTATCTTCTATCTTCTATCTTCTATCTTCTATCTTCTATCTTCTATCTTCTACCTTCTATCTTCTATCTTCTATCTTCTATCTTCTATCTTCTATCTTCTATCTTCTATCTTCTATCTTCTATCTTCTCTCTTATTTCGTCTATCTTCTATCTTCTATCTTCTATCTTTTATCTTCTATTTTCTATCTTCTATCATCTACCTTCTATCTTCTGTCTTCTGTCTTCTATCATCTATCTTCTATCTTCTATCTTCTATCTTCTATCTTCTATCTTCTATCTTCTATCTTCCATCTTCTAACTTCTATCTTCTATCTTCTATCTTCTATCTTCTATCTTCTATCTTCTATCTTCTATCTTCTATCTTCTATCTTCTATCTTCTATCTTCTATCTTCTATCTTCTATCTTCTATCTTCTATCTTCTATCTTCTATCTTCTATCTTCTATCTTCTATCTTCTATCTTCTATCTTCTATCTTCTATCTTCTATCTTCTATCTTCTATCTTCTATCTTCTATCTTCTATCTTCTATCTTCTATCTTCTATCTTCTATCTTCTATCTTCTATCTTCTATCTTCTATCTTCTATCTTCTATCTTCTATCTTCTATCTTCTATCTTCTATCTTCTATCTTCTATCTTCTATCTTCTATCTTCTATCTTCTATCTTCTATCTTCTATCTTCTATCTTCTATCTTCTATCTTCTATCTTCTATCTTCTATCTTCTATCTTCTATCTTCTATCTTCTATCTTCTATCTTCTATCTTCTATCTTCTATCTTCTATCTTCTATCTTCTATCTTCTATCTTCTATCTTCTATCTTCTATCTTCTATCTTCTATCTTCTATCTTCTATCTTCTATCTTCTATCTTCTATCTTCTATCTTCTATCTTCTATCTTCTATCTTCTATCTTCTATCTTCTATCTTCTATCTTCTATCTTCTATCTTCTATCTTCTATCTTCTATCTTCTATCTTCTATCTTCTATCTTCTATCTTCTATCTTCTATCTTCTATCTTCTATCTTCTATCTTCTATCTTCTATCTTCTATCTTCTATCTTCTATCTTCTATCTTCTATCTTCTATCTTCTATCTTCTATCTTCTATCTTCTATCTTCTATCTTCTATCTTCTATCTTCTATCTTCTATCTTCTATCTTCTATCTTCTATCTTCTATCTTCTATCTTCTATCTTCTATCTTCTATCTTCTATCTTCTATCTTCTATCTTCTATCTTCTATCTTCTATCTTCTATCTTCTATCTTCTATCTTCTATCTTCTATCTTCTATCTTCTATCTTCTATCTTCTATCTTCTATCTTCTATCTTCTATCTTCTATCTTCTATCTTCTATCTTCTATCTTCTATCTTCTATCTTCTATCTTCTATCTTCTATCTTCTATCTTCTATCTTCTATCTTCTATCTTCTATCTTCTATCTTCTATCTTCTATCTTCTATCTTCTATCTTCTATCTTCTATCTTCTATCTTCTATCTTCTATCTTCTATCTTCTATCTTCTATCTTCTATCTTCTATCTTCTATCTTCTATCTTCTATCTTCTATCTTCTATCTTCTATCTTCTATCTTCTATCTTCTATCTTCTATCTTCTATCTTCTATCTTCTATCTTCTATCTTCTATCTTCTATCTTCTATCTTCTATCTTCTATCTTCTATCTTCTATCTTCTATCTTCTATCTTCTATCTTCTATCTTCTATCTTCTGTCTTCTATCTTCTATCTTTTATCTTCTATCGTCTATCTTTTGTTTTCTATTTTCTGGAATTGCCATATTTTGTTATTGTGAGCGATTCTCTATTAATTTTGTTTTGTTTCGATTATAGTCCTTTTGACATCTTTATGTCATTCGCGACTCATATCAACAATGCAGTTGGCGGACAGTCATTGAAAAACTTATCCAATACAACTGTGATCGATGTTTACTCTTGGCTCGAACTCACGGACATCGGCTCAGGAGCAACTGACTTGCCAACTGAGCTATATCACAAGCCCATTCATAATTTGAAAATGAAATGTCATAGAATTCATTTTTCAACCATTTTTTTATTCATTTCCGAATTTATTTTTCGTCTGCACGGGAAAGGCTCGGGAGCAACTATCGCAAGTGTTAATTGGTAGGCAGATAGTAGATTGGATATCATTAGTAAAATGAAATATTTTATTATTTAATATATTTTTAAACCAAGCATATTGTTCATGCACGTGGTGATAATATGCAACCTAGATGAGATTTGTTATCCTTCTAGACTCCTTGCTCAATTGTACAGCATAGGATGACGGTATGACACCAAGATGTGACTGCCTATTTACTAACATTTCTTCCAAGGTGTGTGTATACATAGGAAGTATTACCCCGTACATCAAATTCCCGATTCATCCATTTTGGCTATTTAGGCTATGCAACTGCGGAACTCATAGAGGTTGTTTACCAACAAACCATAGAAAAGCTGAGCAAATAATCTTATGTTTGTAAACAAACTCATTGAGAGCCCGCTCACTCCTGGCCTACTTACTGTGAATGTCGGAGGACCTCGTGTTTCAAAACACTTTGATTTCTTACGGGTTGAATTTTGTTGGTCATGTGCATATTGACCCGGTTTTATATTTTGCCGATGGCCGAATCAAAACCAAAGAACCAAATAATGAAAAAAAAACCTTTTTGATGTTTGTGTTAATGATCGAAGGTAGCATTTTTTCTCCATGAAATTATTAATTTAACTCTGATGCACTCATCAAAGTTGTTCTTTGAACAAAGTTATTCGAAATAAAAAGTTCTTTCTAATAATGATTTTAAGTAAAAATTTTGCGGACAATTCGAAAAAAAATGCGCATTGTTATCACAATAAAGCAAAAATATGCATTAAAAAATCTTAACAAAGCTAAAATAATGTGAAAAACAATGTGCGCATTTAAGTAATATTGTAACAGTTTTTTATTTAAAAAAAAGATCACCTCTTCTTTTAAGTGTGCCAAGGCTTCAAAAAGTTGACAAATCTTTAACCAAATTTTACACGAGTTGTCATTTCAGTTTGCAGTTTTTCAACGTCGTTTGTATATAAAATGTTGAACTGCTAGTTGATATCATTGCAAAAATAACCGAAACCCATAATTATTATGATTTCAAGGCATTTCTCAGATAAAAAACTTTCATGAAATCTATTATGCATTTGACATGTCAGATGAGGGGTTTTTTTTATTATCTGACAATTTGCTCCGGGGGTCTTCAGATTTTCCCCAAAATTGAAAATTTGGTTCATGTTTGCGACTTAAAAGCACATGCATTTTTTCAGATTTCTAACATTTTTATTTTTTGAGTTAGCTTTGGTTAGATTTTTTTGTCAATAAAAATAACCATTTTTCAAAGCTACATAACTCTGTTATTTTTCAACGGAAATTATAAAATAGCAAATCAAAATGCATTGAAATTTTATCAGCTATCCAAATAAAATAGTTGAAAAAAAAATAAATAAAGACCTTCAACATGAAAACTTGTAAATAAACTTTAAATGGCGTCTAAAAGTACCGTCTGCACCACCGAATATTTTGAAAAAAATACCATTGAATAGCTCAATTTATGATGCAACTTTAATCTGAAGACACTAAAGTGGGCCATCAACTCCTTGAAGAGTTATGAAAGAAATAATGACGATAAATCTCTTTTTTTGCATAGAAAACAAACAATGGTCGAACAACTGCACTCACATATGGAGGTAGCGCGCACTTCTTACAACATGGGAACAATAGAATTAACCGAAACAGGTAAAAAACACTTCTTTTTGGTGCTTTGTAGAGTGTTTGCAGCATAACTGACTTTAAATTTTAACTAAAATTCTTAGTATCGTATTGTTAATGTGATATAACAAATAATGGGAATATTGCTTTTACAACCTGATCATATGCTATATAACTTATTAACTTTTCGATCAAAGATCATTGTGTAGCATAATCAATGCCAATAGTAGAAGGTTCAGTCCCTGTGTTTGGGATCACAAAAATGTGATTAAAAAATGAAATATAGACGTGCTTTACATAGTTTTTATATCGGGAACTAAGCACTGGACACCAAAATCCTTTCCCATCGATCAAAAACAAAGAGTGTGGCACAAATGTAGAAATAATCGAAGAGCTCAGTATGGCCAGCTCAGGCTGTAAAAAGCATCATTCCCATTGTAGGTAATATGGCATTGAAAATATGATACTTTTACCATATTCGTTTTCTCCGTTCGCCTAGTTTTGAGGTTTACCATACTAGAACGAACATAATTCGTCGTCAGTGTTTTGCTCCCTCGATCGCTCACAAACGAATCTTCAGTGTTCCACCGTCCATTTTAAATCAAATCTGTGGAATTACGGATGCAAAACTGAGCGCATAAACTTCTAAAAATGACAGCAAAATTTGCAAAACTTGTTGTGACCTGGTGCAAAACTGGGTATAAACGAATACGTTATTAGATTTTTGGACATAATATGAAGTCAGTTTAGCTGCAACACTCTACCGCCCCTACTTTCATAACAGTCCCATATTCGAAAACAAGCAAGCGAGAAAATCAGCTTTTCCTGTTTTGGAATACATTCTTAAATTGTGATCACCACTTTCAGCATAAACGAAAATCGTTTCTAGGTTGTCATAATAAATCGTAAGACCTGAAATTTTCGAAATTGGGTTATTGGTAAGGTCGAGAGCACTATTTTTATTCATTATGGGACTGTTAATCGACCATATTTGAAAACTTTTGCGAGTAGCCATAACAGTCCCATACAGAAATTTTTTTTCTCACCAAGCTACTTTCTTAGACTTAAATTTGATCATTTTGAACTTCTAAATGCAATTTTCTGAAAAAGAAACATACTTTTGGAAAAATATCGTAAATTCCACATTTTAAGTGGAATATTTTTACGATTTTTGATTTTATCCGATAGTTTTTCGCTCAGGAAGTCATTCCTAAGGAAGTCAGACCTGCCTTCAAAAACTAGTGTGCATCATTCGACATCAAGTGAGTTTTATTTTTTTAAATGATTCAAAGCAATAAATCAAAGACTATTTCGCCGAAAGAAGCATTGAAAAGTAACCAAATCCGTGGTATTTCACATATGGGACTGTTATTCGGGTATATTTCTTATAGGACAGTAACAAATTGATATTTTTTTCGAAATTTCTAGAACAAAACCTCTATTTTTAGTGTTTTATTTTGAAGCCCTATGTTGACCTAAAATGACGAAAATTCATATGGGACTGTTATGTGAGTAGGGGCAGTCTGCAAAGCACGAAAAACTAGTGTTTTTTACCTACTTTGGTGAGTTCTTTTGTTTCCATGTTGTTAGAAGTGCGCACTACCTCCATATGTGAGTGCAGTTGTTCGACCATTGTTTGTTTTCTATGCAAAAAAAGAGATTTATCGTCATTATTTCTTTCATAACTCTTCAAGGAGTTGATGGCCCACTTTAGTGTCTTCAGATGAAAGTTGCATCATAAATTGAGCTATTCAATGGTATTTTTTTCAAAATATTCGGTGGTGCAAATTCCTGGTGGTTCCTAAATTTTAATTTTGTTTTCGCAGAATACTGACAATAGGTGACGTATAAGCCTAGAACTGATCAGAAGTTTTTGTGAGAGTCATGAAAAACGTTCACACTGAAAGCGAATAGGGGAACTGGGGGTATAATGCCCAGTGTGGGCAACACGCCCCACTGTGATATCTAGCTAGATATACACTTATTTTAAGAATTCGGTACGCTATTCCCTTCTAATCAACAGTAGAAACCTTTTGTATAAAAAATTAGCATCAAATATGCGATAAATCCTTGCAAAAATCCAAAAATACTTTTCAAGCCATATTCCTTGCAATTTGTGCCTTGACTTTCGTAAGGAATTACGGCATCTATCGACAAAAACAATTACCTGACATCTGTTACAATGATGAACATTGGTCTTGAAAATCATCACAAAACGAAAATTTTTTCTTATTCAATTATGTTTTCTGTTATTTTGAACGAGTTTTAATAAACATGTCTAAGTAGGGCAAAACGCGCCATGTCCGTTTATCTTTAAGTATGTTTCATATTTGTTTAAACTTATATGCAGTTTCATCACAACAATTTTAAAGTTACTAATAAGTTGTATTGGAAAACAAAACTTGAATATAAACGAATATATTTAAAATTCCTAATTTTAATATAGATTTAATTAACTATTCACAAGAATTTCAGTATATCTGACAGCACTGCGCGTAGCAATACATTTTTCCATCTGTGAAGTAGAATAGAAGTGTTTTTTTCCTGGCAAACACTTTCGGAGGCACTTGGATCAATAAACACTTATTAAACGTTAAAACGGCGCGATTGGGTACACACATATGCGCATTATGCCCCTACTGAATCTGAAATCCAGTTTTCAACCTACTCTTTAAACTTCATTAAATTTGTGGCCTTTTTTGACCTTCCAGTTATTCTAACTATCAGATTTAGACAAAAAATAAACCAAACTTCCAAACACAATCGAAAATTAAAGTTAATCTTTTCAAATGTATTCTAAAACAAGGCTTTCTTCTTAACGTGGGCATTATGCCCCCTCTTCCCCTAATCCTTTGATAGTTGTTACGCAACTCAGGATAAAAAAAAACATCGATTTAAGGTATCAGGCTTGCTGAAAGAGGCTTAAGAGAGACACTTTGTCCAAATAAACGTGAAGATATAGCCTAGCTTTTTTACAAATTTTATCTGTTACTCTCCTCGGGAAAAAAAATCATATTTTAAAAGTTTTTGTGGTGTTTACATGGAAATGTAAATAGAAACGAAATCAAATTGTCATAACTACATAAGTGTTTTTTTTTTTTATTTTCAAAATTAAGAAACTGCTTTCCAATTAAAAATGGTCGAATAGATAAAGTTGTTATGTTCTAATCTTTTACAATATTATTTTCAGGAATTTTCAAATCAGAACACCTAAACTCAAAAATCTTTTTTTTTTTGCAAAATCTTATGAAAAATATAACATTAATTTAAAAAGTACAGCATGCTTTTTTTCGAAAAATCGCTAGCTGAACATTTTTGCCCCTTTTTTTTCAAAACAATTCAACTTCGTCAATCCATACCTTTTTTCTCCCACGGTATATTTGGTCTCATAGAGATTTTTTCTCATCTCGTCAAGATCATTCGAACCGTATATTGTTCATCTGTGTACACGAGAAAACTAAGTTTCATTCATTTTTGTCCAGTCTCCTTTGAGCAATAATGTTTAGATAAAGAAAACTTAGTAGAGCTAGATATCGAAATTACGTTTAGATTAAGAAAACTATGTAGAGCTAGATTCTGGAGATTTCTGCAGCATTATTCTTCTTGTATCCCAATGAATAAAATAGATACTACATGATAAATATGATGAATGTTGAGCGAAGGCAATAAAATTGACTAGATTTTTTGACCTCAAATTAACTTTGTTTGCCCGATTCTTTTGAATTTATGTACTATTGAAAATTCAAAAATACACAATCGAAAGTTTGAAACTCAAAGCATTTCAACTAATTTCTAACGATAAGTTAAACCTTTGAAAAACATGGGCGAAGTCGAGGAAATTAAAAAAAAGTTTTCACTTCATTTCGATATGAATTTCAAAACTCTTTGATTATGCTCTACAAACTAACACAAGCCACTTTAAGTACCGTCAACACTTTTCAACTTCAATGGCTTCTAAAATCTTAATGCCTACAGATAATCATACCTCTTGTACATCAAAAGTTTTAAGGTTGATGGGACTCCAAACTGACGTAGTCAGAAAATTGTTGGTTTTACCAATTATTTTTAAATTTACAAAAACATGCGATTTTCACCCTACCAAGAAAAAAGGATGAGTTGCAACAAACTCTGAAATTAATAAAAAATCAAATGAAAACGATTGAAAATTTAAAGTTTTTGATTCATTTGTGATGTCATAACGCATAAAAAACCAATTGCAGTAATTTTGGTTTTGTTCGAATTAAATTTAACATTTTTTCTGTCAAAAATGTTTTTAAGAAAAAAGTGTTAATCTGCTGATTACATTTAGGGGTAAAAATTACTACAAAATATTATATTATCTTAAGGGGGGGGTAGGGTCTAACACTTTCAAAAAATCGATTTTTTTATTTTTTTATTTTCTTATTGTAAAACATTTCAAGAATGTTGTGTCAAATTTTCAAGTCAATTGAAGCAAAACTGTAGAAGTTATAGGCCTTTATCTCCTTCTATCTAAAACTGCAAGAAAGCAAGAACAGAAATTTCAAACGCGTTTTTCTCGAAAGCACATTTTTAAAGTCCGTGGACATCGTCATTTGAAAACTACTTATCCGATTCTTTTCAAATTTGGAACATATTTTCAACATATAAAATACCAGACCCCAACGTTTTTCTTTTTTGATTTTTTTACTTTTGGGAGATTTTAGAGGTGAAAAATGGCGGATTTTTAAGTGAAAAATCGTAGTTTTTACTTCAAACAGCCACAAAAATTTCATAAAAATATTTTTAAGTTAAATAAAAACGTTGGGGTCTAGAAAAACATCTATTAAAAATATTTTGCTCTGATTTTTTGACTTCAGATGATCCTGTGCTGAGATACAGTGTCCACCGCAAATCCTGTTTTCTAAAAGGCATCCTTGAAAATGCTCCGTCACCGGCTCATTTTTCAATATTTTTCTACGAAAAAATTACTAAATGTTCTTTTAACAATGCTTTGTATAATGCAAAAAATTTGAATACATTTGTTTGAACGATAGCTCTAGAAAAAAATCGTGAAAATGGTGTTTTTTTTATACCCGTTAGACCCTACCCCCCCCTTAAATCATGTAAATAAATCTTAGGATGGATGAAATTTTAGTGTTAACAAACGCATATTGAAAAACAATCATATCCCAGCATATGGAAACGCGATTTATGAGATTAAGTTCAGATTTGCATTTTGTTGCATTTTTCCCCAGTCAGCTTACTGAATTATAAAAATATTTTTTTTAAAAATTTTGGTGATTGTTCGAAAAATATTTATACACCAACAGTGTTGGTATTTCATAATGAAAGCAATTTAAAGTTTATAGGTGATATCATTAAGCCAATCCGTCATACGAGGTAAAGTTTTTAACGGCATCAAAAAATGTTAAAATTTGTACATCTATTGCTCGATTTTTTTAATTTTTTTATTAGAATCAAAAACTTTAAAAAACCTTTTTCACGATGTTAAAAATTATGTCATTATCAATTTGTTATCAATAAATGATAACTTTATTACAGTATATTGAAATAAAAATTGAATGGGTGTTGTGGTATACAAATGTTGCAGCTAACCCTGCTTTTGCATGACGCCCCGTTTGACGGTAATTCAGAAAGGCCAAGTTTGTGAAATTCGGATCTCCTCTTAAAACTTGAAAGTGGGTTTCAAATCACCATTCCGATTTACTAGTTTACTGATCTTTCGATACAAGTTGATAGTTGTTGGCTAAAAAAAACTTTCTCGTTGAATCTAGCGCGAATATGAAACAAGGTCATTTAGTTGTATTTGATATCAATCTTCAAAAATTAAAAAAACCAGAAAACTTTTCTCTCATTACACTCGTAGTGCATAAACGGATAAATTTCGTATGGATGTAAGGTAAATCCCTCGAAGATGGGCAATGATCTAAGGACAAATCGGAAACCTGGTGACTAACTTTTGACTGCTCTTTTTCATGTAACTACTGCAAAACTATTGTGTCTTATTTGTCGCTTCCAAAAGGTCCTATGAATATTATCTTAAGTTTCGAATCTTCTCTGTACTGAAAAACCAATAACCCCAAGGGCTTCTCTTGCGTTTAAACTAGCTCAGTCCTATATGTACATAGGTACCACCTTATCGATTATCCCGTCAAATGTTGGGGGACTTGGTGTAGTTTGTTTACGCTCGATTTCGGGAGGCGTGTGGATGCTTAAGGGGTAGTTGTTTCTTTACTCTCTCCCACGTCCGGATCACTGATTCGGCTCCGATCAAACGCTTCGATTATTTTTTTTTGCCGCTGCTTGAAAAAGCCAATGAACTACCCCATGCAGGACTGGAGCTTGTTTGCCTTGGACGGCGAAAGTGTTTATCCAGAGCTCCTTCTTCGCTAGATGAGACGGATGATGAGGGATGCACACTTTCACTGATCGATTGATCTATGCATCAGGTCTTGGCTGTAATTATCACCGAGGGTAATTATGTTATATGCAACGTATTTTTAATGCGATGCAATTAAGCTCGGCTGTTTGAATATGAAATCTCGTAAGGTTGTTCTGGTGTTTGTTGGTTATTGACGCCATCGAAATTTGAATTACCGAGATTGCTTTGTAGTAAAATCATAGATGATTTTGTAGAATACACGCATCATAATTTTTAGCTACAAGGACTTCAACAATCAAATTCAGTGACCATTTTGAACCCCAGTCTTGATTAAGGTACGGATTTGTAAAGTTTAATGTACCGCCTTGCGGGATGACTATGGACCTAGGGGTTGAGTATGAGCCAAAATTAAAATGTTTGTTTTTGAAATATCTTCATAAGTACTGGAGATATCGTTTTGAAATTTTTACACATGACAGCCGGCATATCATTTCTTCTTTTGTTTTAAAAATTTTGTCTCATAAATATTTTGTTATAATGTCAAATTCAGTGTAATAATGACAAACAAACTACATTCCACAAATTTGTCATGTGTAAACTAACACCAGCAATTTTTTTTCGTTCTTTTCATCATAAATACGTTCATTAGGATCTTTAAAACCAGAATCAGTATTTCTTCTACAAATTGGTTGAATATATTAAGAGTTGTTCCAATTTTTTGAAGCAGTGTCCAAAATGTACAAATGGTGGTGAAAATGGGCCAAGCTAAGACCGTGGTTTCCACAGCATTGAAGCTACTTTTGGAACTCAAAAAAAAATAATTAATTTGTTATTGTGAAGCAATCGGAGATAACGTTAGTTAGTATTTTTCTACACGAGATCAAAATTGTGTGAACTACACAACATTTCTTTTAAATGTCTCCCTTCAAACTCAACACATATTACGAATTCTTTAGACGTTGCTTTTTTCTTCCCATGAAGCGAATATGAAGCGAGATAAGTTCTTCGGACTTATAAAGAAAAAACCCGATTTAATACACTTATCAGTGGATTGGAGGCTTTCTTACAGAGTGTCAATTATCTTTGGAAATAAATGACACAATAATGGATTCCTTATTTCTGAATTATTTATTATTAATCTATAAAAAAGATTATGATTAAAGAAAATCGATAGCAAAAATTACTAAACTCAATATAAAAAAAAGGTGCCCAGTACGTTTTTTGGAGGATAAACGAACTTATATTCAACGAGTTCATTTATAATCCAAATAATTCAAACTGTTAAAGTTTGAGAGCCACATATCTCGACGCTCACTAGTGGTCAAGGGGTTAACCTCCTAAACTCTCATGCTAGATGGCGTGGGATCAATTCTCTGCTGTTTTATGAAATTTTTGTCAAATTTTTGATCGCCTTTGTACTTAATTTAGCGACTGCTGGCTACTGCTGCTGAGCAAATGGCTACCTTTTTTGGAGCCAACGTAAGCATGATATGTTCTATGGAATAGAAAAATTTAAAACAATTTTGTTTTTTTTTTGGTTTTGAGATAGGTCCTACAAGAAAAAAAATCCAATTTTTTTATACTAAATTCATCAAAATCGTGAAACCTAGAATAGGAGTTAATGTGTTAAGAACGTTTTTATGGAACATACAAATTCCCGGACATCATCGTAACTCGTCGAGCTGAGTCGATTGGTACCTATAAAGTGGGGTCTTGGACCCTTAATTAATGATATCCCCAACTGACCGTTCCCTATGCCTTTCTGTAAGAAAGCCAAAAAACATGTCTTCAGCGACAACTCTAAAGAAGCCACATTTCCCAGCACTGTTAAAAACCTTGATGGAAAGTGTGCAGGAAAATTAGATAGAAAACATAATTTTTGGTTTTAAAAATGGTATCTTTCCAAAAAGTGTGGAATCACTGCTAAGGTAAATTTCGTATCCGCCGAATTGGACTGAAAAAAATTAAGATACAACAAGATACATAGTCGATTGGAAAACTATCAAGCACGTGTGAGTCCAGTTTAGGGTTATACCGTGCCCTAAGATCGCGTTGCTTTTGATTTGTGGTGTTAGTCTGTGCGCGGAATTAGTCTGCGCGTCCATCGAGCGTTTATCGATACGTCCCATTGCTCATGCCACTTGAGCATTTAAGCTGAGAGTAAGGCTTTACGCACTTCTCTAACAGCTCCTGCTACGTAACATTCTTTATCCTCCGCCAGTGTGAAGTCGATGGGAATCATGCCCGCGCTGACAAAAGCTGCATCTCTTGAGATGATCCTGTATACACAGCAAACTCTAGGAAAGAGCTCCAGGCACAGCTCCAGGCCACTCCTCCATATCGTAGTTTCGATAGTGTCACGCTCACAAGAAGACGTCTCTTGCTACTCTTTGGATCATGACAGTTCGGCATAATCCAGGTCAGTGATTCGATGACTTTCGACGCACTATAACAAACCGAAACTTAAACGGTTTTTGACCATTACTCCGAGGTATTTCTCCAATAGATTCCCAGATAGCGTTGTTGAAGGCATTTTTAACGTCAATCGTCACCGCGTCTTCTTTTGATACGCGCGTTTAACGTACTCTGTCACCATTCGGGTGGCGTCCACTGTGGATCTCCCTTTCCGAAAACCGAACTGTCTGTTCGACAGCCCACTTTCACTCTCTGTGCAGATATTTAGTAAGTTCTCTGAGGATTATCATCTCTAGTAGTTTACCAAGGGTATCCAATAGACAAATAGGTCTGTACGTTGACCCCAAGGCAAGGATACCCTGGCGGTTTTTCGGTTTCGGTAGCAACATCAGCTTCGCAGTTTTCCACAGGTTGGGGAAAAATCTCTCGTCTAAACACTTTTGAAAGACCACTCTGAAAGTATCTGGAATTATCTGTACCGCTACCTTCACCATTGAATTAGGGATTCTGTCTGGACCTGGGGCCTTATTCACCGCAAGTTATTTAGCGATGGCCACAAGTTCCTTGTTCTTTACCCCTCCTGCGTCGGGCCATGCTGCGGGAAAAGATGCGCAACAACCTCCTTTAATTGTTCCAAACACTTTTCGCCCGGCGACCTCGAGTCACCGAATCTCGCTAAATAGTGCAACTCAATAGGCTTGGTCCCATGGGTTGTCCTCTACACTGCAAAAATTCCACACATTTCGGGTATGTGTCAGGCTATATAGATTTTTGCAATTTGTCTCCCAATTAAAAACTTTGTGTCACACATATGTTTGAGGAAATATTTCAGCGCTATATGCAACAGATGAACATTATGAAAGTTCACATATAGATGTTATATGTGTGAAATATTCGTTTGCAAAACGCCTGAAAATAGGCAGCAAATTGTTATTCATCGATATTTTCTTATCTACTTTTCGGCGTTTAAAAATAAAGAGATTTTCTGTTTGTTTAAACACAATTTTATTTTGATTACAATTTTGGAAGAATTATTTGCTAAAACTTTTTCATGTTAAACATATTACAGCTGCTGTCTTCCATCGGTGACCCGTCATCCGAGCCGACTATTTCAAGCTTCTGTTCCGAATCCAAGCCGGAGGTTTGAAAAGTTTAATCTGAAAGCAGATGAATCCATGGACTGTTTTACAGGAATCAGAAAAATCAATTGAATTAAAGACTTACCTTCTTAAAAACATCTTGCAAGTGATTGAAGCTCCAGTTTTATCATTGTTGAAAAATCGATTGCTTCTTACGCCTAAGGTCCAGCTTACTGTGCTTACTGTGAGGGAAATATTAAATTTAATCTGTACTCTGTAATCTTTGCATGACTAAAAAAAATCCGACTGAACTTTATAATAAAAATTACTCACTTAAAACTGCTTTTTTTGATAAAACAAAGATTGCGTACACCTTCAACAACACGTTTTTTTCCAATTGCAGCCATTTTGAGTTCATGAAATCTTTCAAAGATGAAAAACATAAAGGCTATGTGTCAACTAATAAACTTTATACTTTATTCGAATACAAGCTATAATTCAAACATGAATCTTATTTGTATCACATAGCAGAAGAAATCGAAGAACGTATGTGTGGAGGAACATATATTCAAAGTGTGGATTTTTATGAGTGTACGCTCTGTCACAGCAAACTCGCAAAATCGATCATTTTTGCACTTAGGTATACCCCTTTGATTCTGATGACCTCATATGTATATGATTGTTTATTAACTTTGCTACCGGGTTGAACTTTGCCATAAAATCCAGGAAATCGATTTTGTCCAGTCTCCGTCACAATGTTTTTCATCATAACTGTAGCGAAAACCATGTTGGTTTCAGAGAAAATGTTAATAAAATCAAAGAATTTATTCATTGATTATGGCATGAATCATTTTCTTTTGATTTGAAGTACAGTAAATTAATTCGAAATCAGTTTTCATTGACTTAATGAAAAATGTTTTCAAGAAATAAGATTTAGTTTCAAAGATCACTAGAATCATATCCATGTATGTGTATGTTGGTGTAGTTTTATAGTTTCAATGAGAGGTGTTTAAACAACCAATTGGTGCGTGCTCTAGAACCCTTAGACGACATAGCGTTTGTGTTTTAATGTTATCGAATGAATAGCAACATACACCTGTGAAAATTTAATGGCTTCTTTTTTAAATTTTGTTTGTGATACTAAATTACGAATATTTTCACACAGAAATGCCTCTACGAGCCGGACCTTGTGATATGGCTATTCGTTTTAAGCGTTCAGTGCAGAGCTCATCAATGAAGGGCGAAAGCTTAAGCATCCGGAAAACTGCCGGATAAACTTTCGTAATTTGCATGCAAATTGTTCCCCGCCTCTCCTTTTGGGCCACCCGGCTGTCGATTGAGTATCAACCGATTGTGCGTGTGTAGCCATATGAGAAGTGGTCTCGCAGCTGACCACACAATTTCGTTGGTTTACAGCTAGTTCAGTCAGAAAAGTGACGAATGTCTTGGACAAACCCTGCAAAATATCGTGTAGGTATTACATTCAGTTTGCCAGATTGCCCGGTTTTATCCGGGTTTGCCCGGATATTTATTATACAATTTGGTTTTATCCGGGTTTGCCCGGATATTTATTATACAATTTGGGAAAAAACTCGGTCCGACCCGGTTGCCCGGATTTGTCCCGGAATTATTCTCATTCTCTTCCTAAAATCAAACTTTTAGAAAACAAATTGTGTTGTAAAAATGTTTTATTTACGCGTCCAAAACGAAGTATTTTGAGCAAGTTTAATAAAAACCCTGCAAAATATCGTGTACATTAAGGTTGCTAGATTTCCCGGTTCTATCCGGGTTTACCCGGATATTTAATATAAAATTATAGGTCGAAATTCCATTTGACGAGTTTCGAGCAAATTAATGTTAATAGATATATGATTTGCGTAATGAGAATTTTTAGCTTTAAGCCGATTTTCTGATTGCTTCAAACTAGCATAAAGTACTAAATAGAAACAAATATAATACGAGAAAATGCTTGCTGAGAGAAGCCTACAACCGGTATTGTTGCGTGGGATTAATCATTTTAAGCTCAACTGGATAAAACAATTGGTTCGTCTGGCTTGTCCAAAGGTCTTAGTTAATCATTTTTAAGTGAAAGGAATCAACGTAAACTGAACCAGGTAATTTTACCTTGTTGTGAAGCCGTCCTATCTACTACGATGTTAATTTATTTATTTTTGAGATCATTTACGACTGCGCTCTTCCAAGAATAAAGTACTCCAAAAGTTGATTCGGCTTGTTTAATTGATAGCATTGAAATTTTAGACTGGTTTCTGGAGTTTTAGCTTGTACATCTGTTTGTTATTTCGGCAATCTCTGTAGCGAAAAAAAATATGATGGTGCTCTTTTCCCCAGCTTAAAGTTATTCGTGGTTAATCAAATTATATAGGAAAATTCATCTTATTGTTTTTATTTTTTTTTAGTTCAAATACCATTGCGTCCTTTCGAAAAATTGATACTTTTGAGGGAGCCATCTAGAAACGGTGCCATCTATTGCGCTGTTCAAAAGTTACAAATCTAGTAATAGATGGCACTATTTTTCATCATTTTTAACGGCTTTTTTAAAAGAGAGCACTGGAAATTTTACACAAGTTTCTGAAGATTTTATGTTCGAGCTTGTACATCTGTTCATCTGTGGTTATAATCAGAAAAAGTACCTGACTGGACGGCACTGAAGAATCGAGTCAGTTTTCGGTCGATGAGTAAATTTCGTAGCCGAGTTCTGATGTAGGGGAACATGCCCTATTATGCGCCACCTAAGCGAATTGCTGATTTTCTATGTATTCCACGTACAAATTGTGTTAAAAATGAGTGTAATCGTTGAAGAAAAATGTTTTCTACAAATGCCTATGATTTTTTACTACTCAAATTGCTATAGATTCTTCAAAAACTTGATTTTAAAAAACCATATTCAAAGCCACAGAACAAAACTGTGTTGCAAAAACGCGCCGCTGTGTATTCAATACGCGCCTAGCAGCCGAACACACCCGAGAGCAGCCGAAGACCGAAAACACACCAATACTTACAGACACTTTGACTGAAAAGAAAATCAAAATGGACTAATAAAAATTTAAAAAAAGTGAAAAATAGATTTTTTGAGCTGAATTAACGCTCAAAATATGGTTTTAGGCTTTTTGTTCATTTTCAATGAAAATTGGCCATTTTGAAAAGTTAATGCTATTTTCAGCCTACTACGATTGGCGCGTTATAACCAGGTCCCTGCAACTATACAGGATTTGTCTATGTATCGTGTGACCAACATCTTTTAACTAAGTGTTGGTGAATCTCGTTTTTAAGCTTTTTTTCCTCAGATTTAACCTTTTTTTTGCCTTGAGAGCATAGGAGATGAAAGCTCAAATCTGAAGAAAAAAGCTTAAATCTGTCAAAAAAGGGGAAATCTGAGGGGAAATCTGAGAGATGTGCTCCATACGGTTTGTATAGCATTGCCAGGATGTGGTTATAACGAGCGCATGGGCCGTGATAGAACATACCCATAAAAACCATACCTTAGCGAGTTCAGTATGATTATTATATGAACTTTTCCCCTAGCAACAAAGCAATCGGAAGTTTTTGATTTTTAACCACGCACGTTCTATTAGTTCAAGCGCAGCGCATCAGATAAACCTACAGGTATGCGCCAATTGTATGTCGAGATGTCTTGCAATGATCAATAGGACAGGAGCTGCAAATTGAGAGGCATTCACTGAACGCAATCGGTCGTTGTTGGTCCGGGAAAAGAACTTGAATTTTATTTCAGACTCCGCGACCGATCGCTTTATTATGGTCTGAAAGAAAAAAATCAATTCCATGTTTTGCAACTAACATATTCTGGATGAAATTCTCTCACCGGTTCTTTAAAGATAGAATGAATGAGAAATTTCCATTGATGAGTCATCCCATTCAAATGTAGTCGATATGCTCACAGGAAAAAAAAACATCAACTGCTTCATGTTGAGACCATTTGCAAATTTCTATAGAAGTCATTAAACAGAAATGAAAGAAATTACCCCGAACTCTTCTCTGACGAATTGATGTTCTTCGAAGAGATGCAAGCAGATATGAACTCTAAGCAAAGTGCCAATTCAAAGTTTACATAAATGATTTTGATCGTTCGTCCATACGAAAGTACAACTTTGTGAGAAAATATAAGCTTACATTTCTATACTTATTTTTAAGAGTACTAACACATTGCGGACCAAATACGAGATATCTCGTTTTTTTCGCTTGACGCGAGTGCGTTTCACTGAGAAGTATAACTCTAATGTGATTCATTTTATGAAGAAACCTTAGCCTACATTATTATGTACAACACTTTCGACAACTCAAAGATACAAAATGTGTTGAATTTGGTCCAGTCGTTTCTGATATAGAGAATGCCAAATTTTGGTTTTTTCGAGCTCAGATTTCTATAACATGTTAACAGGAGCAGTTTACAACCATGCAAGTTTTGATTGCTATTTTTATTTAAAAAAACTTATTTTTCTCGGTTCAAAGTTCCAACGCCAAGGGGTCGCCTTCATTTCCCGATGCGTGTACTCATAAACTAATTAGGAAACGAAATGGGGAAAATTATTTACTCAACCAAATTTATAGCATTTAACTTTTCGTCCAGGGCACGCCTGTTGAAGGCAGATCGATGTCGGTTTGACGTGGAAAGCTAAACAAAGCTATTAATAATTTCAACTAAAGAGTTTTTCCCGTTTTTTTCGCGCCTCGGTATGTCTGGTGTTTATGTTTGATGAGCCGATAAGAATTCGATCTCTTTAGCTGGTACCTTATGACGCGATAATTGTTCCAGGATTTCAAATATCATCTCCACATTCATCAAGGAATGGTATTCATTATTTAAATTTATTTGAAAAAAATAAGATTTTTAACTTTTGGAAAGTAAGTACGGGGACAATGGAGGTTTGGATAAATTACATCATAAGATATCAAAAACCAGAAACGAACTTTTCGTTTTTAGCCGATATAAGTATGCAAAGTCTAACTGATTCATTGTCTTTTTGATTGATATTTTTTGTTCAGAAAATTAAGGAATTAATCTATTATTTTCTACCCATTTAAAGATCAATTACACATATACAGTGAGGGGCAAAATAAAGTGATCAAATTATTTTTTTTTTGAATTTCTTTTATATGTCTGGTTAAAATTCAACGAAAACACATCGCACTCATTTTTAAAATATTGTTTTTAATGTTCTTTTCAATTTTTGTTAATGTTGCGCTGGTAAAAAAGAAAGTTTTTCTGATAGAAAAAAAATTATGATTCCAAAAAAAAAAATGGGCAAAATAAAGTGTCCAACTCAAAATGCAAAATACACGCTAACTTTTGGCTACCCCTTAACGAATACTTTTGACCCGTTATTCAATAAGACTGGGAGAACTCCTTTTTAAGGATAAAGCGGCTGTACCCTTTAAGGGGTACTCAGCTTGATAACGCTTCAGCGGATGAAAATTACCCCTTATTTGAAACGCATGTAGCGGATAATTACCCCTTATTTGAATGGCCATTTCAGGTGCAGCTTATGGGAAATATGTTTGCTAGGAAATAAATAACAATCAAATATCACATTCCATTCAGTTTATTGTAATGAGAATAATTTAAAACTTAAAATAATTTTGTATCACTATCACTCTGATTACCATCAAAGGTAATTCTCCGCGATTCGGGTGTGAACCATCCATCGTCTTATCATCGGCGTACTCCGGAACTGTGCGTGCTGAAATAAAAATATGAAAAATATAATTTCTGAAAGAAAACATGATGAATTTTCAATTAAATACTTACAACCATCCTCATCATTATCAGTTTAACGGACAAAAAGTAACGCTTTGGATTTGACAACATCTAAAACCACACGCTAACTTTTGGCTACCCCTTAACGAATACTTTTGACCCGTTATTGAATAAGACTGGGAGAACTCCTTTTTCCGGATAAAGCCCCTTTACCCTTTAAGGGGTACTCAGCTTGATAACGCTTGTAGCGGATCAAAATTACCCCTTATTTCAAACGATTGTAACGGGTCAAAATTACCCCTTATTTCAAATGGTTCCGTATGCGATTTCAGGAGCTGCTTACTGGGAAATAAATAACAACAAAATATCATGTTTCATTTGGTTTATTCATATGATAGCAAAGTTTCAATGTTAAATTAATTATGTATTTTTGTTTACCATAAATCCACCATGATTCGGATTTTATCCATCATCTTCCCACTCATCCGGATCGTCGCACTCATCCGGAACTGTGCAGCGCTGAAACGAAAATCAGAAAAAATTAGTTTCTTAAGGAAAATATAATAAAAGCAAAGAATCAAATACTTACAATTTTTCTCACCATTATCAGTTAACCGGTCAAAAAATAACGCTTTGGATTTGACAACATCCAAAACAACCCCTTTTGCAGGGAATCGAGCTTTTCGAAATAAGGGGTAATATTGATCCGATAAAATGACCCTTTATTTGACAGATCGTGGGGGTTCTCAATAACGGGTCAATTTTACGCCTTTAAGGGGTAGCCAAAAGTTAGCGTGCACCCCTTTTGAAGGGACTCAAGCTTTTTGAAATAAGGGGTAATATTGATCCGATAAAATGACCCGTTATTTGACAGATCGCGAGGGTTCTCAAAAACGGGTCATTTTTACGCCTTTAAGGGGTAGCCAAAAGTTAGCGTGTAATTTCGATAAGTTACCATCGCGAGGCCCCTCGAATTTGTTTGTTTTGTGTATTTTGACGTTTCATAAACAACTGGCTTGGCTCTGGAGTATTCAAACAGGTGTCCATATTCGAATAAGTTGTAAAATATGGAGAACGCATAAATTTCTGGTTCCATTTCGTTGTCCATCCGGAAACTGGTTGTTCGTGATGTGAATAACGGTCAAACGCACCGGGAAGTGGCCAAGCACTACGAAATCAGCAAGACAGCGGTATCAAAAATCATGAAGAAGATGAAAACGTTCGGATCGGAGATGGATCGCCCAGGAAGAGGACTGAAGTCCAAGACAGATGCCAGAACGGACAAGAAAATCATTCTTGAAGTGAAGAAAAACGCAATAATAAAGATCCAGCAGATACAGGAAGAGCTCCAATTTTCGGTTTTGCGTCGTACTGTCCTTCGCCGCATCCATGCAAAGGAGTAAAGTCTGCTTCCTTTAATATTGGAACAAATTCTTTTGCTCATTGTGGCGCTCCTAGTGGACAGATTTGGAAACTTTTTTCACCCACGTGTCGGGAAATTCATTACCTTTCACCATGTGTTTATGCCATAACAACAAACGATAGCATTTTGTAAACAACCGCCATGGAAGCCGAACGGAGAGATCAAATTGTGCACAGTTTTCTTACGAGTACGAGTACGAGAATTTCTTCGAAACAGCAATGAATATTTTTTTTAATTTTTTTTTATGAAAGAGTAAAGAAAATGCTACATTTGTATGAAAAACAAATTATGAATTCGTTAATAAATGACTGAACTACACGCAATTGTTTGTGTTCCAATGTTAAATGAAGCAGACTTTGTTGATGTGGAATGACTACCCTATTATTAGAACGAAAATGAAAACTGGCAACATTATTTTGTAATCTTAAAAGCTCTCCTTCTGAGTGCAAGTCAGTTAAAACTTCCGCCTTTGTACACAACGGATCAATAAAAATTACTGTTATTCCCTACGCTGCGCGTGTTCTTTATTCGGTTCTTTTCCCGACTTATCCGAGGATATTTTCGCTGGAACTCTGTTGGCTTTGCTCATCAGGTTATGGGCCCAGAGTCGGAAAGTTGGAAAAGTGAAAACATTTGAGAAAACTGCTAGAAGAAGTTTTTTGTGGGCACGCGTGTTTTTGGCGAGAAAAGAAAAATGGCGGAAAGTGTGAAAGTGTCCTTCGCGAAATTGAGCTCCACGAATTACTCGTCGTGGAAATTTCGCATGCAAGCAATGCTTGAGCGTGACGACCTGTGGGATGTAGTGGAGTCAATCAAACCGGAACCGGACGAACCGGGCTATGGGCAGTGGATGCGAAGCGACAGAAAAGCTCGATCGGCAATAGCTTTGTTTGTCGAAGACAATCAGTTGCGATTTATAAGAAAAGCTGTCAGTGCACGGGAAATGTGGGAAAATCTTCAATCTTACCACGAGAAGGCTTCGATTGGGAGCCAAGTGTTACTGCTTAAGCAGCTGTGTTCGCTGAATCTGTGCGAGGGAGGCGATGTGGAGAAGCACATCGAAGAGCTCGAATATCTTTTCGAGCGGTTGGACAGTGTTGGCATTCAGTTGGTGGAATTGCTCCGAGTTGCGATGGTGTTGCGAAGTTTGCCTGCGTCATATGACAGTTTCGTTACGTCACTGGAAAACCGTCCGGTTGGTGATTTAACGATGGATTTAATCGTGGAACGTTTGCGCGATGAAAGTTTGAAGCGGGAGGGCCAAACAGGGGCAACCATCAAGGAGGAGAAGGCCATGAAGGTGGATGTGAAAAAGTTTGTGAGAAAATGTTATTTTTGTCATAAACCGGGCCACCTTAAGAGTGCGTGTGCTGAATATTCGGAGTGGAAGAAAAAGAAGAGGCCGGAGGCGTATCAAGTTGTTGTGGAGCAGCAAGCTAAACAGGTTCAGGTGGAAAAACCAGTGTCATCAAAATTAGAAGTGTACAGTGAATCCTATGGTGGACAGATCTGTTTCATGGCGGGCGATGTGATTCCTGGTGCCTGGACGATTGATAGCGGATGTACGTGCCACATGACGAATGATCGCCAGTTTTTTAATGAATTTAAACGCGATTACGTCATTGATGTCACTCTAGCTGACGGTACAGTGACAAAATCTGCTGGATGTGGAAACGGGGTGTTTTTCGGTGTGGACGGAGATGGTAAGCGTGTGGCCATTACGCTTGATTTTGTTTTGTATGTTCCTTCTTTGGAGGGCGGTTTGATCTCTGTTCGGAAATTGGCTATGAAAGGACTCAAAGTTGTTTTCACGGCTGAAAGATGTGAAGTTCGCGGTTCGAATGGCAAAGTGGTCGCCATTGGTGAAATCGTCGGAAGCCAATATAAGTTGAAGACAGTTGAAGCGTGTCTGGTTGCAGTGGGTAACCACCATGGGAAATGTCAACATACCTGGCACAGGAAGCTCGGCCATCGTAGTGCAGATGTGTTGGGTGTCATAGAGAAGAAACAGTTGGCCAGTGGCTTGGATATTAAGGACTGTGGTGAGAAAATCGTGTGTGAGTGTTGCTTGAAGGGGAAAATCGTTCGCAAACCCTTTCCGTTAGTAACAGAGCGAAAATCAAACCAGCCATTGGACATAATCCACACTGACCTCTGTGGACCAGTAGACAATCCGACGCCCAGTGGAAACAAATATATGATGACGATGATCGACGATTGGAGTCGATATTGCGTGGTTTACCTACTCAAATCCAAAGATGAAGCGGCGATCAAAATAAAGGAGTATGTTCGTTGGACCGAGAACATTTTTGGTCGGAAACCCCGTATCATCCGTTCTGACGGCGGTGGAGAGTACATTGGCGAGAATCTGCGGCAGTTCTATAAGTCTGAAGGTATTCAACCGCAGTTTAGTGCACCGTTCTCCCCGCAACAAAATGGCATAGCGGAGAGAAAGAACCGCTCGTTGCAAGAAATGGCCACTTGCATGCTTTTAGACGCTGGTATGCCGAAACGTTATTGGGGCGAAGCTGTGATGACAGCAGCTTATCTACAAAATCAGCTCCCGTCCCGAGCGGTTGAGCGAACGCCATTTGAATTGTGGACCGGTCGTATGCCTGATCTGAAGCATCTCCAGGTATTTGGTTGTGTTTCTTACGTTCGAATACCAAGTGCTAAACAGAAGAAATTCGAGAATAGAGGGCAAAGACTGATATTTGTCGGATATTCGGATGACCACAAGGCATATCGCTTCTTGGACCCCAGCACGGATCGGATTACTATAAGTCGAGATCACACACCCATCGAACTGGGAAATGGATCCGAGGCGCAGGAGGAGAAGTGGATTGAATAAAAATCACCTGAACCTGTGGAAGAAAATAGTGATGTAGTGGAAGTGTCTGGCGTTCCAATGGCGGAGGAGCCTGAAGAGCCAAGTGAAAATTCAGTGTACGAAGATGCTAATGCATCATACGAAAGTGATTTTCTCGGATTTGAACGAGACGAAGAATTTGTGCGAAGGTCAAATCGGATAACTCGTGGAATACTTCCACAACGATTTGATGATTATGTGGTGGGACTCGTTTCTCACGAAGAAGAACCAAAAGACTATAAAAGTGCTTTAAAAATTCCTGCGTGGAAAAGTGCAATGCAAGAAGAAATAGACGCTCACGAGAAAAATGGAACCTGGAAGCTCGTTGAATTACCTGCAAATAAGAAATTAATCGGTGCAAAGTGGGTGTTCAAATTGAAGAGGGATGAAACGGGAGCTATAGTGAAGAACAAAGCCAGAATAGTTGCCCAAGGCTATACCCAACAGTTTGGACTAGACTACAGTGAAGTGTTTGCACCAGTTGCGCGGCAGGCAGTTTTACGATTGATGCTTGCAATTGCTGGTAAACGGAAGATGGTACTCAAGCAGTACGACTGCAAAACGGCATACTTGAACGGTACTGTCCAGGAAGAATTATACATGCGGCAGCCCCCTGGCTTCGAAATCCCAGGCAAAGAAGATAAAGTGTGCAAATTAGAAAGGAGCATCTATGGTCTTCGACAATCGGCGCGGTGCTGGAACAAGGCATTGCACACTGCTCTTCTAGAATTAGGATTTGTGGAGTGTAATTCTGATTCTTGCCTTTACAAACGTGCCAATGAGTGTACTGAAGTTTATCTATTGGTGTACGTGGATGATTTGTTGCTGGGATCCCCTGAAGAGTCGGAAATAGACTGTGTTTTTGCTGGACTGCGTTCAAAGTTTGACGTCAAGTGCTAAGGACCTGTAAAGCATTTTTTGGGTCATGATATCCAGAAGGAAGACGGTTATTATACGCTACGATTATCATCTTACATCGAGACTATAATCGAAAAGTTTGGTATGCAGAACGCCCACCCTGTGAAAACGCCGATGGATCCTGGGTATGCCAGTGTCAACGAAGACAGTTTGCGATTTATGGATACGACCCTGTATCGCAGTCTTGTTGGTGCATTATTGTACCTCGCTGTGAACGCAAGACCCGATGTAGCGTTGAGCGTTGGATTGTTGGGCAGAAAAGTGAGTGAACCTAACAAATCTGACTGGAATGCGGCAAAACGAGTCGTACAATATTTGAAAAGTACCAAAAACTACCGACTTAAATTTGACCCTGGTGACGGTTGGAAATTGATAGGGTACTCTGATGCGAATTGGGGAGGCGATATTCGCACACGACGTTCTACTACTGGATTTGTAGTCTTTTATGGAGGAGGGCCAATCAGCTGGACCAGCAGATGTCAGGACTCTGTCGCGTTGTCATCCATGGAGGCAGAATACAACGTCCTCGCATTGACGTGCCAAGAAATTGTGTGGTTAAAGAGATTACTAGCAGACTTCGATGAACATCAAGAGGAAGCCACTACCGTGCTTGAGGACAACCAAGGTTGTTTATCTTTTGCTGTGTCAGAAAGAGTAAGCGGCAGGGTCAAACACATCGATACGAAGCGTCACTTTATCCGCGATCTATGCGAACAGCGGATTATCAAGTTGATGTATTGTCCTACGACCGATATGTTGGCTGATGCTTTAACAAAACCTTTAGGGCCGGCCAAGCTGCGTAAATTTGTTGACGGAATTGGATTATCTGGTTAGGACCGTCCGGTAGTCATTCAGGAGGAGTGTTGATGTGGAATGACTACTCTATTATTAGAACGAAAATGAAAACTGGCAACATTATTTTGTAATCTTAAAAGCTCTCCTTCTGAGTGCAAGTCAGTTAAAACTTCCGCCTTTGTACACAACGGATCAATAAAAATTACTGTTATTCCCTACGCTGCGCGTGTTCTTTATTCGGTTCTTTTCCCGACTTATCCGAGGATATTTTCGCTGGAACTCTGTTGGCTTTGCTCATCAGACTTTACATCCGTCGAACTTGGTCAGCACTTGGTCGTACAGCTTTCGAGCACGGATTCTGGCCACATTGTTCTGCTTCAGCGTCCGATTTGGCTGTTTGCTGGCTCGGAATGACCTTATTCCTTCCCGGAGACGAATTCGTCGCACCGTACTGTGAGCGGCCTGGAACTTATTGGACAAATCGCGGTCTGAAAGATTGGGATTCCTCTTGACGGCCTTGATGACTTTCCCACGCAGTTTCCGGTCGACAGTTCCACTCCGACGCTTCGAATGCGGCTTCCGAGCCGTCGTCAATGTTTCCTTGTACTGCTTGATAACACGCCATACGGTATTTCTGGGCATTTTAAGCTGTTTAGCTAGCTTCGATGCCGACAACAATGGATTTTCAAGAAAACTGTGCACAATTTGATCTCTCCGTTCGGCTTCCATGGCGGTTGTTTACAAAATGCTATCGTTTGGTGTTATGACATAAATACATGGTGAAAGGTAATGAATTTCCCGATACGTGGGTGAAAAAAGTTTCCAAATCCGTCCACTAGGAGCGCCACAATGAGCAAAAGAATTTGTTCCAATATTAAATGAAGCAGACTTTACCATAGCAAGATCGCAGTGAGAAGGCCTTTCATCAGCCAGGTGAACGATAAACGGCTCGAGTACTGGAAAACATTGTTGTGGTGGGTCGACGAATCCAAATTCGAGCTATTCAACCGGAAGAAGCGGGATCATATGTGGCGCGAGTCAGGTGAGGAGCTCCAAGGAACAGTCAAGCACGGAGGAGGTAACGTGATGGTGTGGGGTTGCTTTTCTTGGGGTGGGGTGGGAAATTTGGTAAAAATTTACGGAATCATGACAGCTTACCCAAGTAACCATAAGCACTAAAGCTTTGCCTTTTTATAGCTATATACCAGCATTCAAGTGCTAAATTACACTATATCAGCACATCAGGTGCAATTTTGCATCAAAACAGCCCTTCGAGTGCTATGCTGCATCATATTAGAATTAGACCACTATTTTAAAATGCAACCAGCATTTTATCAGCTTTTCACAATGCTTTTGAAATGCAACATAACTCTAAATCAGAATAAAAAATGCTATAATTTCTAAGCATTAAATTTGCATCACTTAAGCTTGTTGTAATGCTTTTTAGCACTACGTAAGCACTACAGTGGCATTAGGCCAAAGCACGCATTAGCATTGATTGATGCAGAAATAATGTAAATTTAGGGCACCGGTTGCCAATAATTTGATTCAAATAGGGCTTTTTTTCAAAGATATAACGCGGACCTGATAGGTCCACAAGCAGAGATACTGAAAAATGTCCGATCAATGGATGTCATGAGTTCGATTCCTGGTCATCTTCACCCGAAAAATGAAAAAAAAAAAAATCATGTAGAAAATTCAACCCGAGAGATCCCCATAACATGAATAAGCGAATATCCAACATAAGCCAAATTAATTATCATGGCAGAAAAATGGTGCCTAAAAAAATCGATTTTTTTTACCCGCATGGTTGTACCTCATTTGAACGCCATTTGCATTTTCCCAGCATTTTGCCCGCCAACGCTATAGCATCAACTTAGCATAGCACAGTGCTTTTATAGGGTTATACCAGTTTATGCACTAAAGCAGAAGTTAATTTCGCCAAAACTGGCTCACAGGGCTTATATGATGCACAGAATCAAGCTCTATAGCTGATGTTAGAGCAGGATTTGTGCTAGTTTTCAGTGCTTATGGTTACTTGGGTAGTCATATTGCAGTATCCTGCGGGAAAACCTCGAGGTATCCCTCATCAAGACGGGCCTCGAAGAGCGCTTCGTTTTACAGCAGGATAACGATCTGACGCACACGGCCAATCTGACGAAGTCATTTTTTCGTTCCTGCCGCATCAAACCCCTTGAATGGCCCCCACAAAGTCCTGATCTGAACCCCATCGAAAATCTGTGGGCCATCCTCGATGCTCTGATTGATAAGACTGGTGTGACAAATAAAAATACTTATTTTGATGCCCTGGAGCATGCGTGGGAAGAACTCGACCCACAACACTTGCACAACCTTGTTGAAAGTATGCCGAAGCGCTTGCAGTAGGTGTTGAAGGCTGAAGGAGGCCATACCCATTATTAAATCGTTCTTGTTTGCCTTCAGTTAGAATTATTCTGGACACTTTATTTTGCCCGTTTTTTTTTGGAATATTAACTGTATTTTTTCTATTAGTTAAACTTTCTTTCTTTTACCAGCGCAACATTAACAAAAATTAAAAAGTACATAATAAAGAATATTTTAAAAATTATAACGATGTGTTTTGGTTGAGTTTTAACCAGAAACATAAAAGAAATTGAAAAAAAAAATAATTTGGACACTTTATTTTGCCCCTCACTGTAAATTAATGAATTTCTGTTTCTGTCTCCTATAAATAAAAAAGTAATTGAACCGATTTGTGTGAAAGTAGGAAGTCCAGGGTTTTTGGGGCTTAAGAGAAAACCATTTTTTTTCTAAATAAAAACCCATCAGATGTTTACGAAATATAAAATATTAGGGATCAATGAAACAATTAATCGGTTTAAGACAACATATCTGATTTCGGATAAGTTGGACGCCTATTGCGTAAAAAAAATTTCACTGAAGCCACGTGAAGAGTACATGGGCTGTAAAAATGGGCGCCAAAGCTTCCAACTTACAGGAGGATGAGCATCAGTAAGGCTTGATTACTTTCGGCGCCTTCTTACTCAGGATCCAGGGCTGGAAAACAGAATGAATAAAATAATAAAAGCGCTCAAATGTCAAATTGGTCTGATTAAATCACAGACCAGTGTGCAAGTATCATTTTTTTTTCATTAGAATGATCATTATTAAAACTTTTTTTAAATCTTTGAGAGAGTTTTGCATTGCGCAGGTTTACAAGTTTCATCAAACTGAGCATGCCTCATCTATGAAACGATACTTACTTAATGATCCCGCGCCGATCCTCCGGTGCATAGGGCCGTGGTAAAAGACCTCCACTGTTGACGATCCGGAGCCAGCGTCTTCACTTGGTCCCAGTCAAGATTCTCGTCGACAGTTCGGATTTCGGCGGCTAGGCTTCGCCGCCACGAGTGTCTGGGTCTGCCTCTTCTTCGATGACCTTCTGGATTCCAATCTAGCGCCTCTCTGCAAATCTCGTTTTCATCTCTTCGCAGCGTGTGCCCAATCCATCTCCACTTACGTTCCCGAATTTCGATTTCTAGCGCCCTTTGATGACACCGGCGATGCAGTTCCTCATTCGAGATCCAGTTGCCAGGCCACCAAGCGCGGATGATATTCCGCAGGCAGCGGTTTACAAATACTTGCAGTTTTCGCGTCGTTACGATAGTTTCATAGATTTTGTTTGGTACCGGAACGAGTTTTCTTTTTATCATAAACGATTACAACTCTTACAACTCAAAAAATGCTTAGTTTTCTGTCGAAAAGTAAAAAAAATTGCTGCAAAAATGCTGCAGCGAATTTCGATTTGCCTGACCTGACTTTGGGTGATTTGAATGAAACAAAATTAATGCTAATGTGGGTGCCATGACTTCCATTTGATACGAATAAAAACTAAAAATAATTATCAAATTCCACAAAAACATGAAACGGCGCGCGGCAAAGAATCACGCAAGTAGTTCAAAAGCTGTTCACAAAACAAAAGCCCTGCTCACATTTTCACCAACTATTCAATTTCTTCTACCCAAAGCGCTCTAGCTTTGATCTTTCCACCTATAATACTTTCATATTCTTTCTAAATATTCTACCTTGAATTTTCACAACTCGCCGAAATGCCAAATATTAAATAAGGACAAAAACATTTTCGAAATTATTCCTCCGTCGGGTTTTTCTGTGCGCGAAAACAAACACAACAACAAAAATAGCATGCAAATGAAATAAACCCAGTAAGAATAGTTCGCGTACGTACATATAAGATATTATGCGTGCAGAAAAAATCCAAAATACGAGCGCTGATAATCATAGCAGCTTTGCCTACTAGCGACACCTCGTAGGTATACGTCGCGACGTTGAAAATAATAACGACGTATCGCGAGTTTCCTAGGAGACTTGTAGCATGCGATTGATGGTCTAGGGAAAATGTACAGTAAATAACGTAAACAATGTTTGAGTACTACATTGAAATCGCCTACTGGACTGACAAAAGAACAACAAACCTGTGAATGACAGGAATCTTGCTAGTAAAAAAGCGTCGCTAGTCCTACTGTCGCTATTCGGATTGGTGCTATACACATAATATATTGTTTAAATGAATTAAACGAAATAGCTTGATATAACTAAATATTTTCTCCAATCGGGGTATATAGTAGGTGTGGAAACCACATTATGCCAAAGTGCTGATATATACATGTCCGCGGTGTACAGGTATAACAGAGGTCCATTGCGTTAGCGATACGTAACGATGCGCTCATGATGAGTACCCGTAGAGGTGTCTTATAATATGCACTGCGCTTCTCATATAGGGGCGACCCACACATTCACCCTTCTCTCCGAAAATTTGAAAAAAAAATCAGATATTTCATATGCATGCTCAATGGCCACCAAGCATTGGATTTTCCGCTCTAACATGCATGTGATAACATTTCCGATCATGCCTTTTTACTTGACATTCAACACATAGGCTTTATGAAAGATTGCCTTATAGGACAGGCCAATCTTAGATACGTCGTATTTGAATAATTAACACGTGACGCAGTCGACTTAGATTGCCCTAAAACCATCAAAGCCAGCTTGCCAGCCTGTAATTGTTACATTCCACAAAACACTCGCATATGAAAGATGTGTGTAGAAATTCGATTTATTTTGCTCTTAGCTTAGCTCGCCATCCGTGCAACATCAGCTCGCATCAATTAGGCACACATAGCATATAACTCGTATTCGTCCGCAGCTAATTTTGCTCGAGTTCGGGGTAGGCACAGTCCACTTAGCTTGCATTAGGCGCAGCACATAGCTCGCATTCAGGCGCAGTACACAGCACGCAATGAGACGCAGCCCATTAAGATCGTATTGGGCGCAGCACACAGCTTGCAATCAGGCGCAGTCTACTTGACTCGCATTCAGGCGCAGCACACTTCTCTCGCAGCTTACTAGGCTCGCAATCAGGCGCAGCCCGCTTGGCTCGCATTGGGCGCAGCACACAGCTCGCAATCAAGCGCAGCCCACTAGGCTCGCATTAGGCGCAGCACACAGCTTGCAATCAGGCGCAGTCTACTTGACTCGCATTCAGGCGCAGCACACAGCTTGCAATCAGGCGCAGTCTACTTGACTCGCATTCAGGCGCAGCACACAGCTCGCAATCAGGCGCAGCTTATTTGAATCGCATTTGGCGCAAATCACAGCTCGCAATCAGGCGCAGAGGGTGCTGCTAAACTCGAAATTGAAGCTGATATTGTGTTGTCGAATATTGTTGTTGAAGCTAATTATAAACTTTCAATGAGATCCAGAAAACAAAAAAAAATCTAAACTCGTGTTTAATCTTTCACTAACTTGCTTACTACATGCATGATCCCAGCTCGTGGACGAGAAAACTAAATCGGTGTAGGGATCCTTCCGGTAGGGAATATAGTTTAACTTTCCCAACTCTGCTAAAGCATGGATAACGATGAATCTGGACGCCTTAAAACGGGTCTATCTCGGAGCTATGTAATTGAAATAAAAATGTTTTGTACTTGAAATGTAGGGTTTTGATTGCACTTTAAAGGAAAAATAATGAAAAAAAATATTTCTATGTTGTTTTGATAAATTTTCGAACTTTTCGTCAAGTACCACTCATTATAGTTTGGACACCCTATTCGCTTACCTCAGCGGCCATTTTGTTCCACAATCTCTTCATCTTTGTTGCATCCCGAGTCGTCCTACCATTCTTCTTATTTACAGATATGCTAAATCAACGCTTTTTCCGCTCGGTTATGAGCAAAAAGTAGTTTTTATGGCTCACCTTATCTTCTTCCTAGAGATTGCTTTTTTGTGGTAACTCGTAAGAAGTAAAGGTCTTGGAAGTACATGTATGAAATACAATACAATACAAAAACATAGACTTGTTAGGAAAACCTGGAAAACCAAATTTGTTAGGCAATCAATACATGTTGTACATAAAATGAAGAGACAAAAAATTGGGTTTTTTTAGATTCCACTAGAACGAATGGTATCAAATTTTCACACAAACTTGAGGGACGTTTAGTCAGAGTCAACCAAATGAGCTGATAAATATGTAAACTAAGGTTATTTTTTCCCTGATATACGCAACGCGTAAAAAATATCGTACATTTGAACTGAATCATTTGGAGAAGAATCATCCATCAAACTTGGCTATCATGCATAGGCAATGGCGACAGAGTGTCGCTTGAAGTAATAATTACGCTATGCGCAATATCATTAACATACTATCACTTTTAATGAGATAAATAATTGTTAAAATATGCACCAGTCCCGGATTCATTCATCACTTTTTGCACGTAGTGGGAACGTAGCATAAACTTAATAGCGCGAAGCGCGAGAGGAGACTTTCCACTTCCATGCGCAAAATCAACTAACCAGTAAGTAGTACCTAATACCGGGGGAGGTGGCGAATAGAAATTTAGTTAATTGAATCCTTCCGATTACGGCAGGCATGGTCGTTGTAATGGCATTCGAGAACCTTACGACATGATGCACCAAGATCCGGAATCCAACTCCGAAAAGGTGGTCAGACATGCTAAAGTAAAGAACAGAAGCAAACACGCTAAGAAGAAGTCATTAAGTTAATTATGATTTACCAATCCATCTATGCTAGGGTGAGGGGAGGGGTGGGGGATTGGTACGTGGATCTTGTTGAAGTACAGTTCTTGCTCCTATCTGCCATGCATTTCTAAACTCTTTAGCAATATCTGGCAGGCTGAATTGTCAGAGTTCGTCTTACAAGTCAAGCTACCTGATATTGATCTGAATCTGTATTCTGAATCTGAGCTCAGAATTCTCTATGAAATTATTTTATCGGCTATATAGGTGAAATTTTATATTCTTTGAGAAAGAATATTTAAGAATATTTAATTTTAGAAGATAAGAACAACTTATAAAAAACTTTTCATCACATTTCATCTCTTTGTTCCTCACGGGCCTACTACTTTGCAGTGGTAGTTACACATAGAATGGATCAATTTAAGCACCGTCTGCGTAGTTTTCCACTGGAGAGATACAAATCTGTCAGCTATTTGTATAAAACCTTTTTATTTTTAACAGATAACAGTACTGAAACGAAATCAGGTTAGGGTGACTTGAAATAATTTCGATCTTCGATAAATTCAACTATAAATTTAATGCTAGTTTAATAAACGAATTACTGGCCATATATTTTTTATTTCTCAACTGTTGTAAAGTTAGAAAAACGTTTGGATGACTTCAATGGAATGAAAAAGATTATTTTAATTATATAAAAAATCCCAGGTTTTCAAACTGTCATTCAGGTATATTGAAATGAAGCTGGAATCATCTGTTCTAATTTTCTTTTTTTTAAGTGCCCAATCATACGTTTAACTTCATAGCAATGATATCGATTATACTTTTTTTTCTTACGTTTATCAATCAATTTCATGTTTTCTCAATCATTTAAAAAAATTTAATAACACCGACGGCTCTTATAACGTATAGCATAAGCATTCCACACTCAGGCAAATTTTCTCCAGAGCCGCTGTTGGAATATAAAAAAATAGTTCTTGGAAATAAATACAAACATAATTTAAAAATGGAAGATACTAATTGTTTTCCATTGCTCATTTTATGCACAGCCAGTTTTCAATATTTAATTTGGAATCTTATATATAAAAATGGAGGCGTTTTCTTTGTAACACCATCACGTATGAATGGTCGGTCGGAATTGAATGAAATTTGGTATCTGAGGGTTTTTCGGGTCAGAGATGGTTTGTATAATAGTATCAAGAATCTCACTTTTTATGGAAGGAGGGCTCCTATACAAAATCAACTAGAAACTGGACAAAACTCGAACAACTTGAAGACGATTTTCATGAAAACTGATTCACGAGCACGAAGATGTTAAAGAACTATAAACATTTTCCAACGATTTATTAAGTAACGGGTAAAACGAAGTTTACCGGGTCAGCTAATTGAAATATAAAATTGGTTGTTTTGAAAGAAATTGCTGGTTTCCAGCAATCTGGATTTCTGACTTTTCAGCAATTTCAATTGCTGAAAATCGGCATTCACGTTTGCTGATTTTTCCAGTAATTTAAATGGCTGAAAATTTTTCTGGAAAGTCAGTGGGACAAAAAAAAATTGATGTCTACACAGAACATGGAGATTCAAGACTGTATGAGGTACTTGACCACGACAGCACTACACCAAAATAATCCGGTACATTAATCTATCAGGGGGTCATCAGTAAAGTACATTTTGTCAGCATCGACCTGTCTACATTTATCATCAAAAATTCTTGGAATCAATAGAGGGCGATACGAATCCAGGATTCCACGAATTTCCTGCTGCATAGACAAATCAAACTGGAGAGATGAGTTGTCGTAACCTGAGATGTAAACACGAATTGGAAAGTATGAAGCAAGGATCCGAAATTGGATCATTTCTCCTTATCGTCAAGCGAGAGAATTCTCCGCCGAAACAAACATGGTGTATTTTCTCTCTGCTACAATCCCGCGTGACATTTTATCAGCCTAGAGAGAGTTCCTGCAAAGAATCTTGTTTCATTGTATCCTACGGGCAGACGAATGCAACAGATCACCTATCTATAATGAATCAACTCAACGATGATAAGCGACATTGAAAATACAAGTTGTCGCTTATCACCTCTGAATGCTATCTGTGTAGAGCGACTCAAGAGACAACTCTGAGCGATGTATTATCCTTCGTTTGTTTCCGAGCTGGTTTGGTTGTAGCGTTCAGCAGAAGATGGAGCAGTTTTCCTAACAGGAGAATCGGCGTATACAAATCGTATGCCTACACGTATTTTGACTTATTTGGAATTCGAAATTGTTCTGGAATTTTTAATATCCACCTACATACTATGAAGAAGGATTTACCTGCATGGACATGAAGACATGCATAATAAAAACCTTTTTTTGATGTACACATTTACTCCACCATCATTTCGATTTCGATCATTGCGAACTAAGTTAAAACCATCCATGGAAATAACTGCACCTGGGATCGTCTCATTTAACCATGTTTCCGAAATCTACTTTACTATAAAAAAAACCTTTAAGCTCATTAAACTTACTCATACTGCGGGCACAAATGCTTTGAACGTTAATATAACCACAGCTTTAGGAATCGACGAACAACGCGACGGGTGTAATAATTTCTTCTAATCTTGCATCCAATTACTCAACAATGGAAACATATTGAATGAAAACAATTTATGCGATCAAAAGTGTAGAATGGGAAGATTATTAAATTATTCAGGAAAAAATCAATAAAAATAAACATACGGAAGTTGTGAATCGTGAATACGCTTCACGACTGTCAAGACTTATGCAAGGTTTATATGACTCATTCCAGCGTGACGTCATAACGTTTGCAAAACAATTTTTTGGTATATTGTTTGTAGATTTTACAATTCATATCGCTCATTGAAAAAAGGTTTACCCCTAAGTTCAGAATTTACTTCGTTACAATTTGAAATCAAAGTATTTTATTGAACAAACGTCACAACACGCGTCTTTTTCCACTTTTCAGTTTTTTTTTACAAATCCGCATTTTTCTGCTCTTTTATTCAATCAAATTTTATGAAAACTTCAGAAAAGTATCGTTTTATTACAAATCGCTGTTTAAATATTCCTTGAAAGAGATCTCTAATTTTCGACAGTATGTGACGTTTAAAGGAATCATGAACTGAAAAATAGTAGAATTTTCGGGACGTCACAACGCTTAAAAATAGATACCTTTATTGCGGATTCTCGACCGTGAAGTAATTTTTTTTAATATAGCTAGTTTTTTGACAAAGTTATGTTTCAAATAAAGAATAATTGTTAAAATCAGTTCATTTTCGTACTTAAATTTTTTAACTTAAACGTCAACATACTCAATTCCGAAAAAAGATAACTGAAATTCTTTTGATGGAAAATGAAGCTCAAGAGATAAACTTTCAAATACTGAACAAATTTTTTTTGAGTAATGAAAATCGGTTCTCCAGTTGAGGGACGCTTGAAATGGGTCATATAAAACTTCCAATTTTCCCTATAAAACCATCAGGTGTTTAAAATGTTGCTTGGGAATGCTTACAAAAAAAACTTTCACTAACACTTAACACGGGATTTCCATCGCCACCTAAGATATGTATGTAGGTTGGCGTTTCACTTTCCTTTCGTTCCTGTGTTGTCTTTTCCCTTGTCGTGCTTCACTGAGACGCAGAGGTGCCAGTGGTTCTGATTAATCAGGATTTGTCCTGATTTTCGAGAGACCATAACGAGCCTATAGTAAACAAAGAGACTGTCAGTGTCATTCCAATCGAGCAAAACCAAGCAGTCTTAAAGGCAGCCCTACAGCAGGGTTGCAAGCTTATTATTTCAAAAGGGATCACACTGCGCCTCTTAATATGCAGTCTCTTTAAAGAGACCATCCTGATTTTTTAAATTGTCCTGACTCAACTCAGGGCTCCTGAGTTATCCTGATTTTTGAAAAAAAAGGGCTTTAAAATGTACTGAATGATCCTGATTTTCTGAAAAATATCTTATTTGAAATTGAATTTAAAGTGAAATTGATAAAATCATCAGGATATCAAAAAATTCTGTAATAAAATAGTTCAACCGATAATCTTCTTCGGTTCAGACGATATTTAAATTATTTTTTTCATTTAAACTGCAGGTTTGTCAATATTCTTCTCGCTGCTGTTGAATTATTTAAGGCGTCTGCAGTACCTTTATTTCGCATTTAATTAAGCAATTTAAGCAGAATTAGTGGTGTCCTGAAATTCCTGATTTTTTCTTCATGGTGTCTTGATTTTAAGAAAAACCACCCGAATAGAATTGCACCATGAAAAAACAATGAATTCCATGCTCACGCACCATGTATTGTATGGTTTACACAACGATTATTATCGTCCTCGATACCGTGAATACACATTAGAATTCATAGTTTTTGACCATACATTTCATCGTTTTGACGAAAATAACCATGAAAAAGGGGTATTGTTATGCAGCGTGACCATGAAAAAAATGGCGATTTTCCATACATTGAGAAGCCCAAAAATATAAAGTTCATGGTTGAAACAGCTTCCAATTTTTCAAAGTAAAACCATGAAAATCCGATGATTTTCATTGTTAAGCCGCTGTAATAAAAATTTTCGCTCATGGTGGGGTTTTTGTACTTATGTTTTGGTTTTGTCATCATTTTTACAGTTTTTAAATTAAGTTTGTTAGGATGGATTTATTCAAATTTATTGTTTATTTAAAGAAAATTACACTTCACTTAACTTATCGTTTGCTGGACCTGTCTGGGGCTCACACTCTGGTACTCCGAACCTGCTCCAGACGTCACCCATTCACTGCACTGGGATTGTTTTTTTTTGCTGAAATTTATAAAAATAAAACATTAAACACTATTTCCTTTTGTTCATTTCAATTTTAACTCACCAATGCGTCCATCTTCGAGCACTATGAATGGATTCATTCTAAAAAACACTCGAAAACTATCCGACCGACGATTTTGTTTAGACGAAAACAGAAAAACAAAGTGCCGCGCGAGCCGCAGCCGTCAAATTGTTCGTACACGAAAATCTTGGAAAGTTTAAAATTTCTGAAATAATTCACGCTCGGATGTACTTTTAACCATGAAGTACATGGTCACATTTAAATTCATTGGATAATGAATGTGATACCATGGTTCTGTTCTATTCGGGCACCTAGCATCCCTGCTGACACGGTCTTTCAGGGATGCCAGGTGGTTTTGCCAAAAATCAAGATGCCGCGATGAAAAAATCAGGATTTCTCAGGAAATTCTATTCATTTTTGTTTAGACTGCATAAATAATGGCTAAAATCAAACATTGTAAACCCCTTATTTATGCCACAGAAGTGAGCCAGCTTCTTGGCTGGCTTTCAGTTCATATACAGAAAAACACAAAGAAAATATCATTGGAACCGAAGATTATCTTTGATCAAACGAGTTTTACTATTTCACTTCAGATTTCTTCTAAGTTCTCATAGTTCAATTACAAATTCAATTATAACTGGGATTTTGTTTTGTTTAAAATCAGGATAAATAGGAAGTCAAACTTTCAATAATCATTATAATTTGAAAGTTTTTAAAAAATCAGGACAGCCCGAACAGAATTGCACGATGAAAAAATCATGCAGTTCACTTTCACTTTACCATGAATTGTATGGTTAACTCAATGATTTTTATGGTCTACAATATCGTGAATACCCTTTGAACTTCATAGTTTACGATCATACATTCTATCGTTTTGACGAAAATATCCATGAAAAAGGGGTATTGTTCTGCAGCGTGACCATGAAAAAAATTAGCGATTTTCCATACATTGGAAAGCTCAAAAATAAAAAAAGTTCATGGTTAAAACGGCTTCCAGTTTTTCACAATAAAACCATAAAACCATCAATGTCCGTTTATTTTAATTGTTTAACGAAGATGGAAGTCGAAAACCAGGACAAATCGTTATAAATCAGGACACCTGGCACCTCTGGTTGTGAGAATTCACCTCATCGGATCAAGAGAAATGTTAGTGGTGTTATAGAGTACCATTCTCTGGCCATATCGTCAAAACGAAGAAGAAGAAGAAGAAGAAGAAGAAGGATCAAGAGAAAAAAATTATCAACATTGATTGCAATTTTCACAAATTTGCTGGTGTTTTTTGAAAATTGTTGCTTGATTCATAATTCAGTGCACTTCTGGAGCCAAGTTCGTTTAAGTGGGTGAGTGAAATTGTTTAGTTTTGTAATAAGATAAATCGAAATCCAAAATAAACAATTCATTTGTTTATGATTTCCTGTATTAGTCCCGTTGCAGGAGCTTCTTTCAGGAACCATGGCTGGCAATGTTGTGCGGATGTCTCAACCCGGGACACCAGCTGCTGCAGTACAGACAAACTCCTACATGAAGGTTTTCATCCAGCGGGACTACAGCGAGGGCACCTCTGTCAAATTCCAAACAAGGTTTCCTCCGGAACTGGAAAGCAGGGTAAGTGAGAATGAGAAGATGGTATCGATTGGTTCTAGCACAGGAACCATTGATCTTCATTATTCGTTTTAGATCGATCGGCACACATTCGAGAGTACCATGAACAAACTGAACGAGTATTTCGCAGAGGCCGAGAAAGGCTCCTGCAGCACCTACTGTGAGGGATGTCTAGCCTGCATCACTGCATATCTAATCTACATCTGCACCGAAACACATTATGAAAAGGTACACACTAAAAAGTTGCGTTTAATTCGATTACAAACTTCAGAATTGTTGATTGTGCTACAGATTTCAGCCTGAAAACTCAAAATTTAATGCTTTATTCATTCTATGCGGGACAAAATCGTTTTTTATGCAATTGAACATTTTCTCAAAAAAAAAAAATCGTTGAAGGGCATGCCAACTTTCAAATTCATATAATTGTGGAAGCGCAACCTTTTCATGACTATTTTTTCCCCCGGCAGTGTCTGCGCAAAGTCTCGAAATACATTGCCATGCAGAACGAGCGTGTTTACAATCCGAAGGGACTCCAGATCACCGATCCTGTCTGTCGAGGTCTGCGGGTTATAGAGATATCGATATTGGATCGACCCGGGCGCACGTGACTGCCACTGTCGCACTCGACGGAGGAGTTTTTTATGTGAACCTTCACCTTAAGCAAACACTTCTGGTCCGGCGGCGGTTTCAGCGACAGTGGCTGAAGTTAAAAGCAAAACACGAAGCATGACGACGAAAGAATCCTTCGATCATTAACAATATAGAAAGTGATGTTCAAAAAAAACTCGGAGGCGGAGTTATCAGAAGGAATGTATTATGGGAAGCAAAAATACATTACAATATATCCATACAGATACTGCAAAACATTCATACACACGATAGAGCCGTAATTTTAAACTTCCAGAGACGATTTCCTGTCCGTACATTACGATTGTCCATAGTTATGTGTTTTTTTTGTAAAATATTTTTTTAACATACAAATTTGAATTGTTTGTAATCACTTTAACTTAACCACTGAACACAGTTTGAAACACCAAATAAGTTTTTCAATTCACGGTGGACGTTTAAGGCAATAATTTAGTTTGAAATCGAAGATCAATAGTTGAATGCAATGGTAGCTTAACGGAATGGAACAACAACAAAACGAGATGGATTATATATATTTAAACTTTTGGAGCAGGGCCTGTATCGATAATGCAGAAACACCTCAACTTTGATGACTCGTATTAACATTGTTCGTAGAATAAGCGTGTAATACTGGAAAATAGAGTTTATAACATTTATTCTCTTGAAAAGTGCATTTTAATCAGTTAATCAGATCCTTCTTGCTTTCTTTAGTGGGTTTAGGGAAAGTAGCAAGTTGATTTATCGCATCTCGCATAACAAGTCAGTCATGAAAATTTGCCAGAACTTAGACAATCGCTAATCCCTCTCGATTGAAGGAATGGCGTTTCACTTGCAAATCAAATGTTTGTAGATACATATAATTTAGATTCGCTGTTCGTTGCTTATGTTTTTTTGTAGTCACGGGCTCGTAAGGCCCGCAGCTAACCCCACTATCTCGCAGGAGGACCGTTGTGATGTTGCTGTTTTGGGTCCCGAACACTATCAGGACGCTGTTGCACTCCGCACGCCGCCCCTGACATGGAGAGCAGACGCGTGCGAAGCCCCCTGACTCAGTCTGCATGCGACCAAAGCATCCACCGGGGTTGGGTACCCGATCTCCGCTAAGGTTGCTCGCACCCCAGCTAGCACCACGGGGAGGTAGATAATCGGAAGTGCAGATAAGAGGTGAAATGACCACTACCCGAAGGTTGGGTATATGGGGTCTCGAGTTGCACATTGTCTACCGTTTGCTAGCCAAGGTACATATAAGAAAGTTTCAAATAAGGCTGGGCAAATATAAAATTCTTTTTTTGTTTACCCCCTTCGATTTTTCCAAAAATCTCGAAGGAAAGAATAAATAAAGTTTTAAGGTATTTTATAGAATAAATCGATAAATTCTTCTAAAATTCAAACATTTGAAAAAGCGAATGTGAAGATGAGAAGACTGTATCACCTTTTGTTTTCAAAATTTTGTAAATTTTCGATCAAAAATAAATAATTTTTTCAATTTTGTGAAATACAGATTCAGTGATTGAATTTTGCTGAGCATGAGTTGATCAACCATCTCTCGCTCAACGCTTTACTCGGAACTTCCGTCGGAAGCGAAGGTTGCTTTGAGGCAGCGAAAACGACAAAAATGATGATGTATACGCTCTCAACATGGCCCGCCTTCATGAAGCAATATACATTCGAGGCAGCGAATCCAAACCAAACGAATGGCTCTCACTCATCTCCTGTTACAACCTCGAGGGAACCGAATTCAAAAGGCAGAGCAAACCAGAGTCTCCTCGTTTGTGCCTGGATCGAATGCGTGAGGTTTTTCTGCTATTGCAATTATTGCACAGCAACCGCACGCCGGCAGCTAGTTTTTTCGTTTCTTTTTCCTCCCCTCTCTTTGCACCATACGTTGCGGGCCTGTGCAATGCAATAAGTTCGGTTGTTTTTGTTGTTGCCTCAACCTTTGCGGTGAGGTTAAATATGTTCTCCTCAACGACAGCTATCGGCTGGAGTTAATCAAATTCAAGAACGTAAATGAGTATGTGTGCCTCGTCTTCTTCAAGCACACATCCTGGCAATGCTATACAAACCGTATGGAGCACATCTCTCAGATTTCCCCTTTTTTTGACAGATTTAAGCTTTTTTCTTCAGATTTGAGCTTTCATCTCCTATGCTCTCAAAGTAAAAAAAGCTTAAATCTGAGGAAAAAAAGCTTAAAAACGAGATTCACCAACACTTAGTTAAAAGATGTTGGTCACACGATACATAGACAAATCCTGTATCGTTGCCGGGACCTGTTCAAGCATCATGCACATCCTGGCAATGCTATACAAACCGTATGGAGCACATCTCTCAGATTTCCCCTTTTTTGACAGATTTAAGCTTTTTTCTTCAGATTTGAGCTTTCATCTCCTATGCTCTCAAGGTAAAAAAAAAGCTTAAATCTGAGGAAAAAAAGCTTAAAAACGAGATTCACCAACACTTAGTTAAAAGATGTTGGTCACACGATACATAGACAAATCCTGTATCGTTGCCGGGACCTGGCATCATGTAGCTACATCCTGGCAATGCTATACAAACCGTATGGAGCACATCTCTCAGATTTCCCCTTTTTTTGACAGATTTAAGCTTTTTTCTTCAGATTTGAGCTTTCATCTCCTATGCTCTCAAAGTAAAAAAAGCTTAAATCTGAGGAAAAAAAGCTTAAAAACACATCCTGGCAATGCTATACAAACCGTATGGAGCACATCTCTCAGATTTCCCCTTTTTTTGACAGATTTAAGCTTTTTTCTTCAGATTTGAGCTTTCATCTCCTATGCTCTCAAAGTAAAAAAAGCTTAAATCTGAGGAAAAAAAGCTTAAAAACGAGATTCACCAACACTTAGTTAAAAGATGTTGGTCACACGATACATAGACAAATCCTGTATCGTTGCCGGGACCTGCTTAAAAACGAGATTCACCAACACTTAGTTAAAAGATGTTGGTCACACGATACATAGACAAATCCTGTATCGTTGCCGGGACCTGCATGTAGCAACCGAACGTTGAGAGAGTTCGTTCGGGGCAGCAAACGAATAGTGTCTCTCAGAGCAGATCCTCCTCATGGGGGGAGGTTTGAATGAATGTATATGGTTCGTCTCCTGTAGGGGGAAGTGTTCCTAAATGCGCATGTTAGGTAATATGCGCATACAGCCGATTGACGATATGGCTAGAGATTCATCATATCTTATCAGTGCAGTTTGAGGGAAGTACGCTTTTAAAACATGGGATGAAAAAATTGAATTGTTATATAAAGTCAAAAAAATTTAAAAATTTAAACAAGATTTTTGTCAGTTTTGATATAATATATTGAATTTTAATTATCGTGCGTACAGATTCTGTAAACAAAAATTTTAATGGGTTTTCTTTCTTATTCATCTGGAAATCGGAAATTCAACAAATTGAAGCTTTTGGCAAAGTTGTAGATGATAAGATATTGGAATACGAGACAGGTTCTGAATGCCCATATCAAGGCAGGTTAAATGCCTATATCAAGAAAAATAGATTATTCTTATAAATTTTTTACTTCCTATCATTTAAACATTAAATCTACGCTCAAATCACGATCTTTCAGCGAAAAAAGAAGAACTTCATACTGATCCGATAAAAATACAATATGAACAAAATATTACCATGAAATATGGCCATATGGCATACTTAACTATGTTTCATGCAAAGAATGAGTGATGTAAAAAATTTCACCAAAATTTCAGCCTTGACGTATGCCTAACATCCGTTTCTACCATTTTCAATTAAATAATTTCAAAATATTGCGAGTGTAAATGAAATATAGCTTAAAACATAAATATGCGCATTTAGCCCGCCGGTTTCGGAAATCGGCTATTTTGACTTCTTTTATTATAAAATTATTTTCACAAAAACTGTAAGAGATTTTAACAGAAAAATTGCTCTTACGTATAGAAAACAGATGTCCGCTCATGTGCATATAGTTTTCAGGCTCCTATCTATCGGAATATGGGAGAAAATGAGTGTTTTCCTTAATATGCGCATATTACCCGCCTCTCCCCTATAGCTATGCGAGACCTCAAAGATGAGAAAATTGGTGAGGATTTCAATCACTGCTTCTGCCACAATATATTATCCTATGTTTCGATACAACCAGGGTTTGCTCAGTACGATTTAACTCAAAGACAAATTATAATATTATCGAAACTCATAAGCAACCATTCACGGTTACCAGCTCATCTGTACAGAAACCGAATTATCTCAAATGACACCTGTAAATGCGGCGCGGCTAACGCAGATCCAGATCATTTCTTGTTCACATGTTCAAACTATGCTGCAAAAAGATGGACGATATGGAAAACCCTGATGCAGAGAAGAATTGCACCGGATTTACAAATAAAGCCTAAAACCCTCAACGCAGATATACTCAAAGTAATTGCATATTTTTTCATCGATTCAAAGATTGATTTATAAGTCTAATTAACTCTCACCACTTGGCCCACTATGTGTTTATAAGTTAAGCCAAAATTTTTTTAAATAAAAAAAAAAAGAATGGAATCAATAACGGCAAGTAATTATTACCAGGGAAAGTGCACATGTTTTTTTTATGTTATGGTTAATGATGCACATTGACTATAGGACTTCAAAAATCAAATGATATTCGTTTGCAATTTTTCTGTTTCTTTTTGATTTCAGTGTTTGCCTTGTCTCAAGTCCCGGCTAAAATATTTGTTTCTAACCACCAGATGTCGGAAGCTATTTTTTGTCGGATTATGATAAAAATTTCCACAGGGGGGTTTTGAGAGATGGGTAATTGATTTCAGGTATTACATTTTGGGTCAGGGGTCGGAAAAAAGGGTCCTCTATATTAACTGTTCGCTGTTTTTCGCGGATTCAGGAGAAAATTGATATACGAGAGTTTTTAATGACGTGCTATCAATTTCAAGTATCAAATTCAATGTAAGGGGCGAGCAAAAGGGATCGCCTATAATAAATTTTCAATATTTTTAGGATATTGGCGTTATTATAGATCGGATTGAGATGAAAATTTGCACATAGAAATTATAAATGACGAACAATTGATCCGGCTGGCAAATGGTGGATAATGCGCAACACGAGGACCCGTAGTGGTCATATTAATACCATGGTCTTTGCTATCTCAACCTTCCCGTGGTGCCGGCTGGGATGCGAGTAATCTAAGCGGAGATCGGGTACCCAACCCCGGTGGATGCTGTGGTCGCATGCAGACTGAGAAGGTGGCCGCACGCGTCTGTTCCCTAGGTCAGGGTCGGCGTGCAACAACAACCGAGCGTCTGTCTTGCAGCGAGCGGCTGAATTTATGAAATGCGGCTCCCGCCAGCTAAGTCCAAGATGGCAGCCCCATCGCGGGTTAGGGACTTTGGGCTGACAACGTCCTATACTGCTCCCGATTTATAAATTGTTACGGAATCCGAAAGAAATGACCGACCTGGAACTTTGGCGACGAGTTTTAGCATGAAGACACGGACACGAATTGGAACTTGGAACGTTTTAACCCTTACCCAACAGGGCCAGCTGGCTCAACTTGCTAGAGAAGCTAAATAGCTAGAAATTCTGGGACTGAGCGAAGTCCGTAGGCAAGTCCTACTCTACTTTGGCATACGAGGAGAACATGCTACTCGGGAACGAGGAGCTGTTTTCCTGTTGAGCCCGCAGGCCCATGCGGTCCTCATTAGATGGGAACCGATAAACGAAAGAATAATCGTAGCCAGATTTAGAACACGAGTTAGAAACCTTACACTGGTCCAGTGTTATACATCAGCTGACGTTGCCTATTTGCAGGACAAAGAGCAGTTTTACAGTCATTGGCTCCGACAATCAGGACCTTGAGTGCATCATGCGGTGCCATGGCCTAGGACCGATGAGCGAAAACGGAGAGCTGTTTGTAGAATTTTGGGGGAACAACAACATGGTGAAGCGCAGATATTGCATTCGATTGAGAGTAGCGCGTGGCCAACGGCGCGAGGAGAAAGTCGGGTGTCGATACGACGTCCGCCTGTTGGAGAATTCAGAGATGAAAAGAGCATACGTTGAACAGCTAGAGTCCCGAGCCTCGGAATTGCAGACAGACGGAACAGTCGAGAAACAGTGATGTGGAATCAAGAATGCCTTTAACACGACGAGTCATGGTAAACTCTAGGTAAAGTCTGTGGAAGAAGTGAATGGATGTCGGATGAAGCTTGAAGGATGGTCGATGATCGGAGATAGGCGAAAGTCAGAATTGAGCAGGCATGTACCGGTCAGCCAAAGCAGTCGCCCGCTTTCGATATGCGGAGCTGGAAAAGGCAGTTAAACGAGCTTGTAGACGAAACAACATAGCCTGCGGACAAACTTCTTAGCCGAAAGCCGAAGAGGGGGCGATTACTTTATGACATTTCTCGCCACCTTAGTGATGCAAAGACTAATGCCAGAATGCCGCAAAAAGACCGAGCATGCCAGTTATTGACCGATCAAACAGAGCAGCTCAAACGATGGACTGAGCACTTCGAACAACTCTTCCGAGTCACGAAAAGCGATGGCCAACAGAACCCGCAGCTGACGCTGGCTGAAATAGAAGCGGCAATCGAAGCCATGAAATCCAACAAAGCTCGATTTCATCCCTGCTGAAATGCTGTAAGCCGACCTTGCCTTGTCAGAACAAATCTTGCACCATCTTTTCGCTGACATTTCGGATACTGTAACATTCCCGGCCGACTGGTTACAGGGTATCCTTTTAAAGGGCCCGAAGAAAGAAGACCTGACAGAAAGCGGTAACTAGTGAGGCATAACGTTGATTTGTACAACCCTCAAAGTACTCTGCAAAGTGAACCTGAACAGGATCAAGGAGAGTATTGACGATACCTTCCGAAGGCAACAACGCTACGAATAATACTGGAACAAATCAACGAATTCCAGGACTCCCTTCTGCTGGTGCTCGTTGATTTCGAAAAAGCATTTCAGCGACTTAATCACGAAAATATCTGGGCTGCTCAAAGACGACAAGGGATCCCAGAGAAACTAGTCTAACTCATCGAGGCACAGTACGAAGCATTTTCGTGCAAAGTCTTGCACGACGGTATCTTGTCCGAACCAATCTCGGTAACTGCTGGAGTGAGATTTTACGCGAAAGTGTTAAAATCCCAGAAAAACAAAAAAAAAAAGCTGGAGTGAGACAAGGATGTATTTTATCACCGCTGCCTTTTCTCATCGTAATGGATGAGATCTTGAATGGGTCGATTGACTGTGGACCAAACCGAGGATTGCCGTGGAATCCTTCGACAATGGAGCAGCTAAACGACCTTGACCTGGCAGACGATATTGTTTTGCTCGCCCTAAGACAACTAGACATGCAGAGCAAATTTGATGACTTCACCGAATGCTCCAGGGCAGCAGGTCTCAAAATCAATGTCGGAAAGACCAAGTCGATGAAGATCAACACAGGAAATCCTTCCAATTTCGTGGTAGCTATTCAACAAGTTGAGAAAGTGGAGTGCTTCTAGTATCTTGGTAGCCAGATAACGCCTGATGGTGGTACCAGGAAAGACATCGAAACCCGGATCAGAAAAGCCCGTTTTGCATTTGCGAGTCTCCGGAACAACTGGCGGTCACGTTAGATACTCTACGAACACAAAATCCGAATCTTCAAATCAAACGTCAAATCCGTATTGCTGTACGGGTGCGAAATTTGATGCACATATGCTGTAACGACGCGAAAACTGTAAGTATTTGTAAACCGCTGCCTGCAGAATATCATCCGCGCTTGGCAACTGGATCTCAAATGAGTAACTACATCGCCAGTGTCAACGAGATTCAAGACCCAGAAGCTCGTGACGGCGAAGGCTAGCCGCCGAAATACGAACTGTTGACGAGAGTATTGACTGGGACCAAGTGAAGACGCTGGCTCCGGATCGTCAACAGAGGAGGTCTTTTACCACGGCCCTATGCACCGGATGATTTAGGGAACATTTAGTAAGTAACCCAAGTAACCATAAGCACTAAAATCTAGCATCAACTCTGCTCTATCGTCAGCTATAGTGCTTGATTCTGTGCATCATTTTAGCTCTGTGAGCCAGGTTTGGCGAAATTAACTGCTGCATTAGTGCAGAAACTGGTATAACCCTATAAAAGCACTGTTATAGCATTGGTTGATGCTACAGCGTTGGCGGGCAAAATGCTGGGAAAATGCAAATGGCGTTCGAATGAGGTTCGACCATGCGAAAAAAAAATTATTTTGAATTTTTGTTCGGTTCATTTTTCGGCCATGATACTAAATTTGTAATTATTTTTATATTCGCTTATGCATATTGAGGAGATCTCTCGGATTGAATTTTCTACATGATATTTTTTTTATTTTTCAGCTGAAAATGACCTGGAATCGAACTCATGACATATGTGGCTCTGACATTTGACATTGACTCTGCCTGTGAACCTATCAGGTCCGCGTTAAATCTTTGAAAAAAAAAGACCTATTTGAATCAAATTTCTAGCAACCGGTGCCCTGAATTTGCATTGATTCAGCATCAATCAATGCTAATGTGCTTTGGCCTAATGCCACTGTAGTGCTTTTTTTTTTTTTGTAAATTATTTATTTGAAACGGCTCATACCTTTAGGCTTTAAGGAGCCAAACTCGTTTTGTTTGATTACAATTGTGTACTTAGATCTAGTTCACTTTTTTTTTTTGAAGAAAAAGAAAGATAGAAAGGGAAATATGAAAATAAAGAGAATTATAGTCGAAGATCGATAGCTTTTAGGAAAAGGTATATCTCGAACATATAGTCCAAGTCCATCATACCTAATACATCCCTCACTGGAACGTCGGGTGGTTTTCCTCGGGCCCGAAGGGAATCTATAAAGTTCGCTCTGGCGAATAGGTGGTCCTCACACGACCAAACAATATGCTCGATGTCATGGTAACCTAGACCACATCCGCATAAATTGCTGCCAGCAATATTTAAACGATAGAGTACCGCATTCATGGAATAATGATTGGACATGAGACGGGAAAATATACGAATAAAATCCCGAGTCAGGTTCAATCTATTAAACCAGGGTTTAAGACTTACCTTTGGGATAATCGAGTGGAACCACCGACCCAACTCATCCTCGTCCCATCTACGCTGCCAGTTGACAAGAGAGTTTCTTCGAGCCAAGAAGTAAAATTCGTTGAATACGATTTCACGCTGGTAAATGTTGCCTTCCATCGCACCCACTTTTGCAAGGGAATCTGCCCTCTCATTGCCTGCTATTGAGCAATGTGAGGGGACCCAGATAAAGGTGATAGAAAAGCAACGTCTTGATAAAGTGGTCAATATATCTCGTATCATTTCGAGGAAGTACGGCGTGAATTTTCCTGGTTTTATAGAGCGGATTGCTTCAACAGAGCTGAGACTATCAGTTATAATATAGTAGTGTTCAATAGGTCGTGTGGCGATACTATTCAAAGCCCAGTGAATAGCTGCTAACTCTGCAACATATACAGAGCATGGTGACTGGAGACTGTGAGATGCGCTGGATATTTCGTTGAACACTCCAAATCCTGTTGTTTCCTCTATAAGTGATCCATCGGTAAAGTACATTTTATCAGCATCGACGTGTCTATATTTAGCTTCGAAAATTCTTGGAATCAGAAGAGGACGATGCGGATCCGGGATTCCACGAATTTCCTGCTGCATAGACAAATCAAACTGGACAGAAGAATGATCGTAGTCTGGGCTACAAACACGAGTTGGAGAATACGAAGAAGGGTTTACCTGCATTGACATGAGGATATGGTATATAGACATAAATCTGGTTTGAACATTTTGCTCAAGTAACCTTTCGAAATTTACAATCACCAATGGGTTCATGACCTCACACCTGATGAGGAACCGAAGTGATAGTAAATTGAATCGATCTTTCAAAGGGAGTATTCCTGCCAAAACTTCAAGACTCATGTTGTGTGTTGAGGGCATACAGCCCAAAGCGATACGGAGACAACGGTATTGGATACGCTCTAGTTTTATGAGGTGAGTTTTGGCAGCTGACTGGAAACAGAAGCTACCATATTCCATAACGGATAGAATAGTTGTTCGATACAATTTGATAAGATCTTCTGGATGGGCTCCCCACCAGGTGCCAGTAATTGATCGGAGAAAATTGATTCTTTGTTGGCATTTTCCTTTCAGATACTCAATGTGGGCTCTCCAGGTACACTTGGAATCAAACCAAACCCCAAGATACTTGAAACTCCTCGATTGAGTGATCGTTCTGCCTAGGAGTTGAAGCTTAGGTTGAGCAGGTCTACGTTTCTTAGAGAAAACAACCATTTCCGTTTTCTGAGGGGAAAACTCAATCCCAAGCCCCAAAGCCCAGGAAGACAATCTGTCTAAAGTATCTTGTAAAGGCCTGTGCAGATGAGACTCAGTAGATCCTGTGACAGACACTACTCCGTCATCTGCAAGTTGTCTTAGAGTGCAGCCTTCAGAGAGACAGCTGTCGATGTCACTCACATAAAAGTTGTACAAAAGTGGACTCAAACATGAACCCTGTGGGAGGCCCATGTAAGATGTTCTTCTAACTGCAAAATCTCCGTGAGCAAAGTTCAAATGTTTCTCACAAAGTAAGCTGTATAAGATGTTGTTCAATAGAGGAGGCAGACCCCGGGAGTGCAACTTGTCTGACAAAACCTCTATTGAGACTGCATCAAAAGCTCCTTTTATGTCTAGAAACACTGAAGCCATTTGCTCACGTTTTGCGTACGCCATTTGTATCTCTGAAGACAGCAAAGCAAGGCAATCGTTTGTCCCTTTGCCCCTTCGAAACCCAAATTGAGTATCTGAAAGGAGACCATTTGTTTCTACCCATTTGTCCAAACGAAACAATATCATTTTCTCCATCAATTTGCGTATACAAGACAACATCGCTATTGGACGGTAAGAGTTGGGATCAGACGCTGGTTTTCCGGGCTTTTGGATAGCAATGACTCTCACTTGTCTCCAATCTTGGGGAACAATGTTATGCTCCAAGAATTGGTTAAATAAATTTAACAAGCGAAATTTTGCAGCATCCGGAAGGTTTTTCAACAAGTTAAATTTGATTTCATCAATTCCCGGAGCTGAATTGTTGCAAGAGAGGAGGGCAAGTGAGAATTCGACCATCGAAAAGCTTGAGTCTAGACCACTATCAGACCTATCAGGAGGCACGTTCCGGATTATTTTTTGCACAGGTGTAGAATCTGGACAGACTTTCCGTGCGAATTTAAATATCCACCTATGTGAATATTCCTCACTTTCATTTGTAGATGATCGATTACGCATGCTTCGTGCCACTTTCCACAAAGTACTTAAGGATGTTTCACGCGATAACCCACTAACAAAATTCCTCCAATACGCCTTTTTCTTCCCCTTGGTTAACTTTTTAAACTGATTTTCAAGGGAAACGTAAGCTTCAAAATGGACAAGAGTTCCATGTTTTCGAAATTCTTTAAATGCTATTGATTTGTCCTTATAAAGCTTAGAACACTGAGGGTCCCACCATGGATTAGGAGGCCTTCGATGAATAGATGATTCTGGGATGGGTTTTGTTTGAGCGTCAACTGCACTATCGTGTATCAGACAAGAAAGAAAGTGGTACTCCTCCAAAGGAGGTAAAACGTGCATAGAGTCGATGGCGGTTTTAATTGTGTCCGAGTACTTTTTCCAGTCGATGTGTCTTGTAAGGTCATATGTCATATTTATTGTGTTCGAAGAGCTGACCCCATTGGTGATAGTAATTTCGATAGGTAAGTGATCACTACCATTCGGATCATGGACTACCTTCCACTGGCAATCAAATGATAGTGAATTTGAGCAGAGTGAGAGGTCAATTGCACTTTGTCTTGCAGGAGGTTTAGGTACCCGTGTTTTTTCACCCGTGTTCAATACTGTTAAATTGAAACTGTCGCAAATGTCATAGATAAGAGTAGAACGACTATCGTCAATTTGTTCTCCCCAGACAGTTCCATGTGAATTGAAGTCACCCAGGATCAACCTTGGCTCAGGGAGCACTGAGCACAGGTCCTCTAGGTGATTTCGATCCACTGCAACTCTCTGAGGCCAGTACAAACTGACAACACATAAGTCCTTACCTCTTATTGTTGTATGACATGCAACAGCTTCAATTCCGCCTGATAAAGGAAGGTGAATTCTATAAAAAGAGTGGCACTTATTGATCCCCAAAAGCACCCCTCCATAAGAATCGTCACAATCCAGACGGATAATATTAAAATTATGGAATGAGATGTTAGATTGAGAAGATAGCCAAGTTTCGGACAATGCAAAGATATCACAGTTTGTTTTATGAAGTAAATAATTCAATGAATCCAATTTTGGAATAAGACTACGACAATTCCACTGTAGTACAGTGATATCTCCGACCTCTCGGCGTAAATTAGCCATCGAGAGATACAAACACTGAAAGGAGGGGCCAAGTTTGCATCAATTGCTTTAAAAATGTCTTTAATACAGGAAGCATTGCAAATACAATGTCTTTCACGGGTTCTGATACATTAAAACACGAAAAAAATCCGTTCAAAATGTCAGTCAACTTAAAGAGCCCAGACTGAGTCGTTGATTCTGGCATCACGTTTGGGGTTTGGGTTTGCGAAGCTCCCGCAGCTGTTGGTTTATTCTGCAGTGGTGCATTTCCGCGGAAACCTGGAGGAACTTGTTTTTCCTTTTCAGCAGCAGTCGACTTTTTCTCGTTTCTATTGGAAGAGACAACCGTAGCTATTTTAGCTGGTATTTTCGGAGAAGGCGCCTTTGTTCGCTTCCGAGAGCCTCCTGCAACGAAGACTGGCTGAACTTCATCAGCCGTATCTGTGTCTTCATTGTCAACTGACAGCACAGAAAAAATGTTACTGGTCTGAGGTTGGACCGGTGGAGAGGCGCTCTTTAATATGGCGGCATAAGAACGCTTGGAGCGTTCTTTTAAAGAGCGCCTCTGTTTATCCCAGCTTGCCTGAAATGCCTCGCAGGAGGAGATATCATGGGGTGAGCCCCCGCAATAGACGCATTTTTGCTCAACTGCTGAGCATGCTCCTTCCCCATGATTCTCCCCACAATGCAAGCATCGCTTCTTGTTGCAGCAATGCGAAGCAGTATGCCCCAACTTGATGCAATTCTTGCATTGCATTGGGCGAGGCACATAAAGGCGTACTGGAAGCCTTAAAATTCCGTCAATCAAGACGTAATGAGGGAGGGCTGTTCCTGCAAATGTAACCCGAATCGAGGCTGAAGGCGAATACTTGGTAACGCCATCAACGACGGAGGCAGTCATGAGTTGGCGACAATCCAAGATTCCGACCGAAGTCGAATCAAGGCTCTTGAACTTACCTACGCCGTGAGACTTAACGTATTCAGCCTCCAAACTCGATTCGGTGATCACACCCTCGATCTCTACGTCTCGAGATGGAATATAGAGCTGATACTCTAAATTAAAAAAATTACTGGCAAGAATTCCGTTTGCGGCCTTCCGGTCGGCCACAACAACGCGCAATTTGTTCGGACGTACTTTGGAAACACTGGTAACGGAGGGCCACCTAGCCAGATCTTTCGTGATCTGCACTAAATTTAATGGTTTTCCGTTAGTTTTGGGCCGGATGAAAACCACCCCCGGCCCAGAAGAGGATGAATTATCAGGATAAACTCGGAGTCGGGTTGTTTTTCCCGCAGCTGCAGATGGAGTAGCAATATCAACTGGCGGAGAAGGATGAGCATTCGAAAAACCAGCTACAGCTGAATCCTCCAGATGCTCCTCATCCTCATAGATGATTTGCTCACCATCCACCTCTGGCGGGTCCGACCCCCCGCCTTCGCTCATATTTCATGAAAATAAAAGCGAAGCTCAATTTGATCGAAATATATAATAGAGAAAAAATAGAATTAGAAAAAGAGAAAAGTAAGAAAAGTATAACAAACTTGATTTTTGTTTTGATTGGCTCCTTCAGTGGTGATCCCAACCACGTGGTCCTTCTTCGAAGATGGCTGCCACGTCAAGTCTCGGCTCGAGCAAGAACGACCAGATTGATGATGATGATGAGTCAAACAATGGCGGCGGCCCTCGTGGTGACCAGTTGAGGGCAGTCAGCTAGCCAGAAAAAAACCTTTTTTTTTGTCGACCAACACTATAATAGCACCACTTTGGCGAGCTGGGGTCTGCCTTTGGCAGAAAAACGTATAGCGCGGTACAAAACACCGTATTAAACGCCCGAACGGAACGAAACACCCGGATATATTGGACGAAATCTCGAAACGCGACTGTTCACTATGAGCGATACGAGACGAATGATGAACTGTAGTGCTTACATAGTGCTTAAAAGCATTAAAGCAAGCTTGTGTGATGCCAATTTAATGCTTAGAAAATATAGCATTTGTTATTCTGATTTAGAGCAATGTTGCATTTCAAAAGCATTGTGCAAAGCTGATAGAATGCAAGTTGCATTTTAAAAGAGTGGTATAATTCTAACATGATGCAGCATAGCACTCGAAGGGCTGTTGTAATGCAAAATTGCACTTGATGTGCTTATATAGTGTAATTTAGCCTTTGAATGCTGGTGTAAAGCTATAAAAATGCAAAGCTTTAGTGCTTGGGAAGTATGTCTTTAACGACGTGTCATTCTCCAATGTGTGTCATGTGTTCAATGTATCCAAATCAATGTTTAAATTTGGAATCCTCTTTTAACTCAATTAAATTACTCTTTGAACTCAATCAAAAATTGCAAATATCTAAACATGGAAGAATGCTGCCCAGATAGATCCTTCTCAAATGGTAAGGTGGGATTTATGCCATATTCGTTTTCATCTGGTGGAAAGATGGTTGTGCACCAACTGCTGTCATCTTCATGTAAAAAAACGCTTTGACAGCACTTGGTGCACTACCGGTGCACCACCAGGATGAAAACGAATATGGCATTAGTGTTTTCAGCCCAACTGCCAACAATGTGTCAAGATAACTAGCAGAAACTTTTCTAATTTTCTCGTTCGGAGCATTAGCAGTATACGTAGCGATAGAAAAAGTTACTTCTCAAACCTACTATTTTAAAAACAGGTTCAGGACGATGGCATAGTGAGTGCGATACGATGCGAACCGACGAATGTGATTCAATGCGGCGAACCACATTTGATGAAAATGTATGTGAATCGCTTAAACCAGACATACTCAACGTGGCGAAGCAGATGTCAATTTGTTCCGCCGCTCGAGTTCGCATTGGCCGCGTTCGCCAATTGGCATCGCATCGCTCTCACTGTGTCGTCGGCCTCAGCTAGCGCTTTGAGCTCAATAGAATCTGGCACAAAGCACCCAATCATCTGAAAAACTTCTTACGAGCCAATTTGTGATGCCGGCAACGTGGTAGCATTAAATTCAATACCCAGAGAGCGGAAATGATTAACAGTGATCTATGGAAGCAATAGCTACTACAAAACGACAAAAAAGTGAAGATAAAAGTGGTGAATTTCATGAAAATTGGTAGAATCTGTGGGATTCGTGTGGAATTGTGGAATGATTAAAATCCGGATTATATACCGTCAACTGGGGCAACATGCAACAATTTTTAACTTCAATGGCTTCTAAAATCCTATTGCTTACAGATAATCATACCTCTTGTATATCAAAAGTTTTAAGGTTGATGGGACACCAAACTGACATAGTCAGAAAAATTATTGGTTTTACCAGTAATTTTTAAATTTACAAAAACATGCGATTTTCACCCTACTATGAAAAAGGGGTAAGTTGCAACAAACTCAGTTATTAATGAAAAATCAAATGAAAACGTTTGAAAATTTATAGTTTTTGATACATTTGTGATGTCATAACGCATAATGCACCAATTGCAGTAATTTTTGGTTTAGTTCGAATTAAATTTTCCATTTTTTTCTGTCAAAATTGTTTTTGAGAAAAAAGTGTTTATCTGCTGCATATATTTGGGGGTAAAATATACTACAAAATATTCTTTTACCTTAAATCATGAAAATAATTCTTAGGATGGATGAAATTTAAATGTTAACAGACGCATAATGCAAAACAATCACATCCCAGCATATGGAAACGCGATTTATGAGGTTTAGTTCTCATTTGCATTTTGTTGCATTTTGCCCCAGACAGCTAACTGGATTATTAAAATATTTGTTTAAAAAAATTTGGCGATTGTCCGAAAAATATTTATACACCAACAGTCTTGGTATAGGATAATGAACGCAATATTAAGTTTGAAGGTGATATCATTAAGCCAATCCGTCATACTAGGTAAAGTTTTTCACGGCATCGAAAAATGTAAAAATTTGTATATTTATTGCTCGATTTTTTAAATTTTTTATGACTATCAAAAACTTTAAAAAACTCTTTCCTGTTGTTAAAAACTATGTTATCATCAATTTGTTATCATTCAATAATAACTTCATTACAGTATATTGAAATAAAAATTGAATGAGTGTTGTGGTATACAAATGTTGCGTCTAACCCTGCTTTTGCATGTTGCCCCGTTTGACGGTATTATTGTGGAGGGTTTCAAAAAATGGTTAAAACCTCATTAGATAAAACGTACAAAACCAATTTTTTTTTGTAATTTCAACACTTTCCATAATTTTTGTCATCATTTTTTTTATAGGAGTTTAATATATTTGTCATCATATTTTTAGTAAGGTTTCCATTCGTAAATGGGAAAGTAGATTATCAACGATTTTTAAACGACAGACCCCCTCTTTTCAAATAAATATATTTGCTGCATTTCCATCGAAACATAACACCACATATTGTGTGAGCGGCTTCTTAAGTTCTATACAAACATACAACTTATCATAATTCTGTCATCACAAAGCAACAATAAGTTTTGCTTTACGCCATTCGACAATTCTAACGGCTAAAGGTACACAATGTTTCACATAATTCGCCTTACACAGGTTAACTGACTAGCATGTTGTTGAATCTACATATAAGGTAGGTTTTCCATTTGTGTTCAACACAAAGATGTGCAAAGCGTTGTTTCCGTTCAGCTGATTGTGTAGGTATAGATCAAAATCATCATGATCATCAAATTGTTGAATTCACTCACCACAAGTGTACAATTCTGCGCGAAATTCATTGATGGTGGCACAAATTGACATGATAGATCTTCTCTAGCTCATGGAAATAATAAAACTTGGACTGGAGGAATTAGCTAATACGCTGCAGGGTGTGTATTTGTTAGTGTGTGTGCTATCCAAACATTCTTTATCAAAGTTGCACTCGAGTTAAAGGTACAGACTAACAGATCTAGGAGGTTATTCGCTATACTTTAACTAACATAGCTACTGCTGCTTTTGTTTCTTTTGTGTATTTAATCAGAGAAAGCACCATTCTGGTTTTATATCTTACAAAGATTTTGCAATTGTTCGATTTCCTCAGTGGAATATTAGCGTTTAAGTTACAAACTAGATATTGCGATCGTTTTCTTGTCTTGTTTTTGTTTGGTAAGGAATTGGAGATGTGCTTGCAAGAATTAGAACAAGTCGATTATGGCGGGATAGTTTGGTTTGAGATTTGCGAATCATTTCTTGACTTAAGTGGTACATGCATATAAAATACATTCCTCCAAAAAACTGGGCCTTTAGATTGACATCTAGGTATTTCAAGAGTTGTCTTTTTTGTTTATTTATTTTGCTCCTTTGACCGTGTTAGCTAAAACAATACCGCAAGTTTTAGGCTAATGCGTCCTTCTGACTAATGCTAATGCTCAATTTTCATCTGGGGTTTTCAAGTTATCCACGAACCAACATACGTTTTGGTAATTTGTGTGGTTTAATAGACAACAGTTAAGGAAATATGAATCGAGAAATGGAGTGAATCAAACTCCAACTTGTGTCGCGCTTCATTAACTGTTTCTATTTTTTTTTAATCTGTAGTCCTTGACCACGTTAGCACCGCAACGTATGTCGACACGATCGATGCAACGTTCTAATATCTATACTAATTATTCCCGAAAAAACACAGCTATCGGAATGTTACAGCTAAAACACAGCTATTTATTCATAACATGGGTCGGTAGATTCCTGGGAGGATATTCACCTCTTAGACCGCATTTTCTTTATTCCCATCTTCACCCCCATTCGGCTCGCTGCCCTCGTAATACTTCGGTCACAAAAGCATACACAGCTTGGAGCGTTTTTTGACCGGCTTGACGACAGCGCTGCTAGCAGCAACCGATTTCAACGTAGGTTCCGGTTCCAGACCTGAGGGCGTCGTTGCACAGCTAGTGCTGAATGCACCTGAACCAGGACCTGCGGGAGTTTGAGGAGTTGTGCAGTGCTGGTTGGTGGAATGATTGACATCTCCATCTGTGGAGTGATCTCCGGAGGATTCACGTCCATCTTCCTTACTGGATTGAGCTCCTCCCGAAACGGGACGCTGATCCGGTCCACTTCCTATTGTCGTCTGGCTACTGTAGACTGATTTGGACAGTTTATTGCGGACCGCCTTGCCGAGTGCGCCGGTTTTCCGCAGGCTGCTGAAGCGTGGTTTGCGCTCGTGCACCGGAGTTGTGTCAGTCTTTTCCCCCTCAGGGTGGGCGCAGTTCAGGGTCGTCACGGTAAACTCGATGTCCGCTAGAACTTCTTTTCCAGCTGTAGAAAAAGTTTTTAAAATTAGTGACAACAAGTCAAAGGCTCAGAAGAAATCCAAGAACAGGAAATTTTATATCAGCATCACTGTCATGCGCATGAGCAAGAACAACATACAAATTCCATTTATTCATGGAGCTATCAAAACATTTTTGTCATCACCTTAGAGGTGAGTAAAATATTCAAAAATCATTAAATAAAAAAATAGAAGGTAAACTTTTCATACATATGTGTTGAAGATACATAGAGAACGAATCAACAAACGCTATCATTAATTGCTTAAGCACTTCATAAATAAAGTAATAGACTAAGGTTGCCAGATTGCCCAGTTTTATCCGGGTTTGCCCGGATATTTAATACAAAATTTGACAAAAGTCCGGTCCGGCCCGGTTACCCAGATTTCATTGAAAAAATGCTCGGATTTTGATTTATTCACTTTATTTGCCAAAAAAAAAAACAAAAAATACCAAATTGTGTTGTAAAGTTTTTCATGTATGCGTCCAAAAAGAAAATTTTTGAGCAAGTTTTATAAAAATAATCATGAAAGTTTTTGGAAAATACGATTTAGAAACTGAAGACATGAGAATAAAAAAAATCAAGTTTTTTCCTTGATTTCTGTCGAGTAATTCCTCAGTTTTTACCAGATTTGCCCGGATATTGCCCGGATTTTCAGTCGAAATTGTGGAATCAAATGCCCGGATTTTGTCAGATTTAAGATAAAATAGCCTGGATTTTTCCGGACGGCTAAGTGCAAGAAAAATTCGGGCAACCTTATAATAGGTCCAGTAGAAAATTCTTAATAATGTATGTAATAATGATTCAATGAACACTTAGAATAATAATATAAAATGCGAAAAGTGGTAATGAATTCAAATGGAACTTTTATTTGGCATTCCCATGGTTTTTTGTTTTGCTTCGATTATAAGCGACTTCAAATCCGCTCAGATGGCTAGGACAGTAGGGGAGATGAGGGCATAACGAGCACCCAGGGCATAATGAGTACTCCTTTTTTCTACATAAGTACGTATTTTCTTAAACAAATTTTCAAAAGGACTTGTTTCGTATTACCCATAGTATTAATTTTCCACCAAAAAAGAAATATCCTTTTCATCTTTACAGAAATATTAAATAAAAACCAACTAGGTTCTCAAGTGACGAAAATATTATAATTTTTGAGCACCACCAAATAAGCATTTATGACCTTTAAATCATCTTAATCTGAAATGTTCGCACTGCAACATGATCTACACATTGTTTCTCAATTTCAACATCATAAAATTTCTGATTTTTCACTTTAATCAATTTTGAAACGCTTTTTTACTTTAATTTGTTCACTAGAGGCGAACAGAGCACTATCAATGGAGACATAATGAGTATTTTCTGCCGGGAAATCTAGCAGCGAATTCAACTCGATGTAGTCAACTGAATAATAGAGCTACAGCTTGGCTTGTTTCGTCTGTCGATTTGGCCTATTGGTAAGGTGTCGGAGAAGTAATCAGTAGACTCGAGTTGGATTCCTGTTTGAGGGGATTTTTTTTGCACATACCATTCATGATTGATTTTTTTTATTGTGACTTATACGGCTAATAGCATCAAAGCATCATCCGTCAAACAAAACACCAGAAACATAAAGTATGAGCATGTGTTAATTCTTTGAATTCTGCAAACAGACCTAGATTATTATGTTATTGCTTTGTTTGATGAATCTACGCCTCACCGTTTAGTGCGATCATGATCATGAATGATAAATGAAAAAAAATCACCTCGACCAGGAATCGAACTCGAGCCTACTTATTACCTCTCCGACATCTTACCAATAGGCCAAATCGTCAGACGATACAAGTAAAGCTGTAGCACAGAGAACAGACGTACAAGCTAGCCCACGAAACTTGTGTAAAAATCCTAACACCCTTTTTGAACTAATTTTTGTTTTTTGGCTACGATTACGCCTTTTCGAAAACTGGACACTTTAAAGTTGATTTGTAACTCTTGAACGGCGCAATAGATGACACTGTTGGCAGTCAGTTTCTAACGTATTTTTTTGGTGATAGCATTTGAAGTTTTACACACTTTTTTGACGATTTTTTGTTCGAGCTTGTACGTCTGTTTTCTGTGGCTGTAGCTCTATTACTCAGTTGACTTCATCGATTCGAATTTGCTGCTAGAATCCCCGGCAGAAAACGCTCATTATGCCTTCATTAATGGTGCTCATTACTGCTCATACTGCCTCGGGGGGTTTCTCATTATGCCTCTACAGTGACTGGTTTTCAGCTTTCGGCAAAAAAATTTAAAATGCATTCTAAACGTTTTTATCTACTTTTTCAAGTTTCATCCAATTAGGCAATAGACTATTTGAGTGTCTGAACACGAAACAATGATGTAATTCACATATTACAGCTGTTCTCTATGGTTAAATAAGCGTTTTGCTTAAGGTGGTCATTAGACTGCCCCAAATTTGTATGGGAAATTTAAAACCTGTGAAATGTTAAACGATGCAGGCTAAAATTGATCAAATATTTGAAAAACATCATAAATTGCAATCGAGCACAACAACAATGATTAAAATCGGTCATTATTTGAAACGGCATGCATTTCACATTGAGTGTTCTGGTCGGACATTTAGTCGCCTCATTACAACACTGATGAATATCAGCATTAAAAAAGTTAGCCAATTTTTGAAGCTTAATAACTTTTTTATCTTAACTTTAATTGAAATGCAACCTTCGGATGAAATGTTTGTCATAGTTTAGAACCCGAAGAAAACCCGTTTTTGAAAGAAATCGGTCGAAGGAGACAGAAGTTATTGATGAAAAACTGGTTTTTCATGTTCCTCTCGAACAAAATGTCTCAAAATCCCATACAAACTTCAGGCTCGTTGAGCGACCCTTTCCAAGGCTTGTGATATAGCTCAGTTGGCAAGTCTGTTGTCTCCTGAGCCGATGTCGCGAGTTCGAGCCCAAGAGTAAACATCGAACATAGTTGTACCGGATAGTTTTTTAATAACGATCCGCCAACTGCAACGTTGATAAAGTCGCGAATGCCATAAAGATGGTAAAACGACTATAATCGAAACAAAAAAAAAAAAAAAAGAGTTGAGCGACCCTTTCCCGTGGTCCGATCTGGCCCAAATTTGGCATGAGATTTTGTACTAGGCCCAGGATCAATTTTAGCATGCAGCGTATAACTTTTTCAAAAGTCGGGTCATTTGAGGCAGTCTAGTGGCCCCATCTCCCCTATCGATTAACAATAATCCGCTCTTGAGTGTCAATATGACAATATTAGGAGTTAAGCGGCTTGTAACTTTATTCTGGTGCATTCAAATATAACAATTTCTTCGGGGACCATCAATTTTGCATCGTCAACTGGGGCAACATGCAACACTTGTCAACTTCAATGGCTTCTAAAAAACCCACGTCCACATATAATCATACCCTTTATGCATCAAAAGTGTCAAGGTTAGTGGGATTTAAAATTGACGTTATCAGAAAAAATATTGGTTCCCTAGTTATTTTTAATTTTCAAAAATCATGCGATTTTCACTACATGGCTTTTGCTACACATACAAGAGGTCTCTTGGGCACACATGAATGGTTTTCATATGCGGAAAAGGCTAAATTTAACAATGCGGAAAAGGCAAGATTTTTAACAATTTTTCCTCTGCATCTTCAAGAAACAGCCGTATCCTGTACAGAATCTTCATTTTTTCAAAGAACCTCAAACGAAATCAGAAAACAAATTTACGAACAAATAAACACATGCACTGGCTTCTGAAAAATGTTCTGAAAATACCCCGTTGTTGCGGGATGCCCCGTTTGACGGTACATTTCTTATGGACGCACCATGAAAGCCCATGAAAAAAAATTTCCAAATCAGACCTTCACAGTAAATTTTTGCCTCGATTTCCAGTTAAAAAAAATTGCTGGAAAAGTCCAGCAATCCAAATTTTTGCTGGAAACCAGCAAACATTCTCCGTCTTGCTGATTTTCCAGCCCTTGATCTTCATTGCTGAAAAACCAGCAACCGATCTGTCAAACTCGAATTTGGTTTTGTTTTTGCTCAATATTTTTCGTTGCTCGCGAAGTGTTTGACTCCATGTTCCAGCGATGAAGCATTTAAACCAAAGGTACTTAACTTTTTTTTCGAAGAGATGAAGTATTTCGTTAAAGAAACTTATAATTTTTATTTTTATTTCAGATGGAGCACGATGTCCAAGACTTGGCGAAAAGCGGCCAACCCACTGCACTGGCAGATATTATAAAAATGATAATTTTTTTTTTTATAAAAAATTAAATAAATGTCGCTCAAGAAAAATTATCAAACATATTTCTTTTTATAATTATAACTACCATGAGGCTTTAATTAAATTTAAAATTTAGTTTAGAACCCATAAAACTCGGATGTTTTATGAAAAAAAATGCTGATTCCCAGCAAAAAAAGCATTTCCAGCAATTTTAATTAAAAACTCCGCTCAAAAAAAAATCACCGTAATTGAAAAAAAAAACGCGTAAGAACCATGATTATTTAAAAATTGGCGTACAATGATCGTTTATTTTTAAAATAAAGAACAAAATCAATAAGGTAAACAGAACAGTAGAATATAGTGAGGCTTATTTGATGGTGTGGAATTCAGATCGATAAAACAATACGCATTATGAGGATTGAAGTAAATTCAGGTTTTTAATCTTTTTCATCAGTCTCTCTTTTACTGCGTCTCGGTGAGTTCCTCTTCTTCGTCTCATATCTCATGTCTCAGGTCTCATGGCTCAGGTTTCATGTCTCATGTCTCAGATCTCAGGTCACATATTTCAGGTCTCAAGTCTCAGGTCTCATGTCTCAGGTCTCAGGTCTCAGGTCTCAAGTCTCAGGTCTCAGGTCTCATGTATCACGTTCATAGTTTCGGAGCTAAAATTTTCCCAACTATTAGATTCGAAGTTTTTTCCTTTGAAAAAGTCTTAGAACATTTTCTCTCAAAAACCGTGTTAATTCGAGAAATCCGTATAAAAAACCCGATTTAATACACTTAACAGTGGATTGGAGCCTTTCTAACAGAGTGTAAGTTATATTTGGTAATATATAAAATAATATAGAATACACATGATAGATTCCTTCCCTCTGCATCATATAAGTATGATTTCAGATATTCAAACAAGAAAAATTCCGATCTCAATATAAAAAAATGATGCTTAGTACGTTTTTTGGGGAAAAGCGAACTGGTATGTAAGGAGTTCATTTTATGTATGGAAAGAATGGTATTTAAACAGATGTATTACCAAGTCTGAAATGGTGCCGTGGTAGCAACCAGAACTTTCACGATGCTGGTCACGGTTCGAATCTTACTGTTTTTTTTATACTTTTTTTACTGAATAAGTAAAACCAACTACAATATTGATGGATAGCCGTGACACGTGGCCTAGCATGATACCTTTTTTAGAGCTCAACCATGCATAAAAGAAAAAAATCTCACAAAAGCAGGAGAAAGTAATATGACTATTAAATGATTAATCTCATTCTGAAAACTAAATCTGAAATCTTATTCTGATTCTAAAGTTTGAATTTTGAGTTACAGCACTTAGTCTAATATTTAAATATAATTTCCAATTTCAAATTCCAGGTTGATCTTTAATCCGAATTCTTAATCAGAATTCTAAATCTGAATTCTCAATCTGAATTCTGAATCTGAACTCAGAATTTGAATTATGAATCTGAATTCTGAATTCAAATTCAGAATTAAGATTTTAGAATTAGGAATTTAGAATTCAGAATTCAGAATTCAGAATTCAGAATTCTGGATTCTGAATTCTCAATTCAAAATTTTGAATTTTGAATTCTTAATTTTAATTCTGAATCTAAATTCTAAATCTGTATTCTGTATCTGAATTCTGTATCTGAATCTGGAATCTGGATTCTAAATCTGAATCTGAATTCTAATTCTGAATTCTGAATCTGAATTCTGAATCTGATAAAGATGGATAGAAAAATGAAGAGAAAAGAGCAAAAGAACATTTTTGCAAAAAAAACTTATAAGCGCACACCATACTTTACCCCGCAACATCAATCATTATAAATTTTCAATTCCGAAATTCTTTCTCCAAGAATCTAAATTTTCACCGATATGCTGAAAATAAATTTACAAAAATCTGAATTCTGAATCTGAATTCTAAATCTTAATTCTGATTGTGAATTCTGAATTTGAATTCTGAATCTGAATTCTGAATCTGAATTCTGAATCTGAATTCTGAATCTGAATTCTGAATCTGAATTCTGAATCTGAATTCTGAATCTGAAATCTGAATCTGAATTCTGAATCTGAATTCTGAATTTGAATTCTGAATCTGTATTCTGAATCTGAATTCTGAATCTGAATTCTGAATCTGAATTCTGAATCTGAATTCTGAATCTGAATTCTGAATCTGAATTCTGAATCTGAATTCTGAATCTGAATTCTGAATCTGAATTCTGAATCTGAATTCTGAATCTGAATTCTGAATCTGAATTCTGAATCTGAATTCTGAATCTGAATTCTGAATCTGAATTCTGAATCTGAATTCTGAATCTGAATTCTGAATCTGAATTCTGAATCTGAATTCTGAATCTGAATTCTGAATCTGAATTCTGAATCTGAATTCTGAATCTGAATTCTGAATCTGAATTCTGAATCTGAATTCTGAATCTGAATTCTGAATCTGAATTCTGAATCTGAATTCTGAATCTGAATTCTGAATCTGAATTCTGAATCTGAATTCTGAATCTGAATTCTGAATCTGAATTCTGAATCTGAATTCTGAATCTGAATTCTGAATCTGAATTCTGAATTCTGAATCTGAATTCTGAATCTGAATTCTGAATCTGAATTCTGAATCTGAATTCTGAATCTGAATTCTGAATCTGAATTCTGAATCTGAATTCTGAATCTGAATTCTGAATCTGAATTCTGAATCTGAATTCTGAATCTGAATTCTGAATCTGAATTCTGAATCTGAATTCTGAATCTGAATTCTGAATCTGAATTCTGAATCTGAATTCTGAATCTGAATTCTGAATCTGAATTCTGAATCTGAATTCTGAATCTGAATTCTGAATCTGAATTCTGAATCTGAATTCTGAATCTGAATTCTGAATCTGAATTCTGAATCTGAATTCTGAATCTGAATTCTGAATCTGAATTCTGAATCTGAATTCTGAATCTGAATTCTGAATCTGAATTCTGAATCTGAATTCTGAATCTGAATTCTGAATCTGAATTCTGAATCTGAATTCTGAATCTGAATTCTGAATCTGAATTCTGAATCTGAATTCTGAATCTGAATTCTGAATCTGAATTCTGAATCTGAATTCTGAATCTGAATTCTGAATCTGAATTCTGAATCTGAATTCTGAATCTGAATTCTGAATCTGAATTCTGAATCTGAAATCTGAATCTGAATTCTGAATCTGAATTCTTAATCTGAATTCTGAATCTGAATTCTTAATCTGAATTCTTAATCTGAATTCTGAATCTGAATTCTTAATCTGAATTCTGAATCTGAATTCTGAATTCTGAATCTGAATTCTGAATCTGAATTCTGAATTCTGAATCTGAATTCTGAATCTGAATTCTGAATCTGAATTCTGAATCTGAATTCTGAATCTGAATTCTGAATCTGAATTCTGAATCTGAATTCTGAATCTGAATTCTGAATCTGAATTCTGAATCTGAATTCTGAATCTGAAATCTGAATCTGAATTCTGAATCTGAATTCTTAATCTGAATTCTGAATCTGAATTCTTAATCTGAATTCTTAATCTGAATTCTGAATCTGAATATGAGTTCTGAATCTGAATTTTGAATTCTGAATTCTGAATCCTGAATTCTGATTCCTAAACCTGTATTCTGAATTTGAAAACTGAATCTGAATTCTGCATCTGAAATTGAATCTAAATTATGTATGAGTATGTAGAAATGAAAAAAAAAAACATAAATTCATTCTTCAACACGGGTAAAAAAAACGAAGGTCATAAAATCTTCATATAAATTCCCCCCCCCCCAATGCAGTTTTCTGTACGGCTCTGCATTTTGTTGACACCCGGCATGGCTAAAGACACTATAATTTCATATATGAAATTATAGTGTCTTATAGGCATGGCGGACTCTGAAGGAAACGCCCATCCGCCATTTGCTGCATTGAAAAGCAAGAAGTGTAAGATATAAACACTGTTGCCGTATTTGCCCCAGCAGACTGAGAAACTGCCCAGACCACGGTGCGTCTTAGTAATGCCTTTTAGGTATTTGAGTTTGAGCCACTCTTTGACAAGCGTGCTGATGGTTTATTGGATAGCGTTTGCGCCTTGGGATCTGAAGGTTTTTGGTTCGATTCCCGAGTCAATAAATTTTAATTTTTTATTTTGATTATCTCTAATTTATAAATGATTGCTGGTGCTGCTGCTTCGAGGCGCCACTAGCAACTTTTTTTTATGCCATAATAAGTATGATATGTATTTCGTAAAGAAAACGGTTTCAACTATTTTGTTTTTTTCCCGTTTTTGAAAGGGTTGTGTAGAGAAAAAAATGCATTCTTTTGAGACTAAAATCATTCTAATTGTGCAGCCCAGTTTCGCAAAAACGTTCTTGACATTTTTAAAATGGCACATACAAATCCACGGACATCAACAGAACTCGTCGAGCTGAGTCGATAGGTACCTATAAAGGTATGTCTAAGACCCATAATTAATGATCTCTCAAATCGACCGATAACCAAACCTTTCTGTTAGAAAGGCAAAACCGTGTTAATTCGAAAATCTGCGTAAAAATAAACCGTGCTAATTCGAAAATCCGCGTAAAAAAGTCACGTAAAAAAATAACGCGTATCAAAAGCCTCGTAAAAAAACCCTCAGTGTAATTTAGTTTGCTGGATTTTCCAGCAATCAAAATTTCTGGAAATTTTGCTGAGAAGCCAGCGTGACAAAATCTAGCAAAATTTTGCTGGTTTTCAGAAAAATAAAATTTGCTGTGTTGAATGCCAATTTGACACTCCTCGCTTAAAACAGCTTTAGCTCTCTGTTTCTCAACCGATTTTTATAGTTTTGTAAAACTCGTAATGTCACTCAAATATGTTAATTTTAAATTTTGTATAACGTAATCGGGTTATTTTTTAATGAATACAAAATGACGATGACATAATTTTTCACCCCTTAAACTAGTATTTTCAAGCTTTTCATTTTCATTCAAAATTTAAAAAATCCCTAAATAAATGTACTAATTTTTACATTTTTCAATGCCGTAAAAAAACTTTACCCAATATAACGGATTGGCTTAATGATATCACGAACACACTTTTTACTGGTGTAACCATCCTGTTCCAACACTGTTGGTGTAAAAATATTTTTCAAAATATCACCAAATTTTTTTAATAGATATTTTTATAATAAGGCATTTCCCCACTTGACAAACGAACAGCTGATTTCTCATGTTTACATTTTCTCGGCATATCGTGGTAGGGTAAACATAACAACAACATTACGCATGTTCAATGACCAGATAGTAACGAAATAAAATTGGCAATGCAATTGTAGTGGTTTTGCAAGCGCACCTTGATGAGAAGAATATTGATTCTTTATTTAATGAATTGTAAGTTCATAACAAGTTAAGACATGAAGGTATGTTCATGATTTTAATTAAAGAAGTTTTTAAAATACAGCATTGAACAATGCTTATCATCAAAGATCAAAATGGCGACCAGTTGGTGTTTACATTTTTCAAAACAAAAACAAAACGTTACCCTACCACAATCTGTCTCAGGAAATACTCTATTCAGTTACTTACCAGAGGGTAAGATGCAACAAAATGCAAATCAAAGAGACACCTTGTAAATCTTGTTTCCATATTCTCGAATATGATTGTTTTGCATCAAGCATTTGTCAACATTGAACTTTCATTCATCCAAGCATATAGGGTCTTATTACATAAGACGAGTCACGAGTCATTTTACTCGAGTGCGCCATTTTGGTATTACAGATGTCGAGTCGAGCCGAATTTCAGTCGAGTAGCTCCACTGAGTCAACTGCTTGAAAGTTCGTGACTCAGTTGTCACGATTCACCGAGCCAAGTTTGCTTTGATCCGGTTTTTTAATTCGATCAGTTTTACTCGACTACCGTAATACGACATTTTGCTTGATTCGACAATGACTGGAGTCGAGTCGAGTTACTCGACTCGTTTTATGTAATAGGGCCCATATTTTTATGATTTCAACAGGTAAAATTTTTTGTAATATGTTGTTACCCCTAAATGTATGGAATATCTTTATGTTCACAAATTATGTAAAAATAAGTTTCAACAGAACCAGAAAGTACTGGTGTTTGGTGTTTTTATGCGTAATGGCCTTAATGGCATCAAAAATTTATCAAAAACTTAACATTTACATGCTGTTCATTTACATTTATATCGATTTTTCATTAAAAACAAAGTTGCAAGTGACCCATTTTTTCTAAATATAGTTAAAATCGCATGTCTTTAATAAATTAAAAATAAATGAAGAAACCAATAATTTTTCTGATTACGTCAATTTGATGCTCAACGAACCTTAAAACTTTTGATGCACAAAGGGTAGGATTATCTTTTGACGCAAGTATTTTAGAAGCCAATAAAGTTGACAAGTGTTGCATGTTGCCCTATAGTTAGTTGACGGTACTCAAATAATCAAAGCTCCATAAATCGGTCACTTGAAAGCTTATTCAGCCTTGGATTAAGTTTCAATATTCTGTAGCACTTTACTCAGCTCTAGATTTAACTTCTTATCGATACTTTCAAGTCTCATAGCTAAGTTGTCGAAATCACAGAATAATCTGTAATTTTACAAAACTTTTGAAAATTTTCTTCACAGAATCTGTGTCAATGATCTCAGAATATTGAAACCTGCATTTTGTAGGGGAGAGTGGGGTATCGTGGGCCATGGGGAAACGTGGGCCACTTTTAATATCTCAAATGTGTGTTGAGATAAAAATCTCAAACCAAATGTCATCGTCGTCGCTCTGTGTGAGCATATACTTCTATATGTTGTTGACTGAAATACGCATCATATGCTTCTTTTATTTATCAACCAAAAAAAAGTTATAAAAATTTACTTACATAATTAAAAAAACACACCCTAATTTCATTGATGGGGAACCTAAAGTGCATAACAAAAATATGCTCATACGCTTATGATCTTAGTTTTGTCATGATCTTTCACGTGGAAAAGGAATTTTTGATGATACATCAATATGTCACACAAACGCAACCAATTTGCAAATCATAGCTTGTGAGGAATCGTGGGCCACACATCTTAAACCACCTATATTTTTATGTTTTTATTCACATTCAGAACTTAAAATACGTTTTTCCTATCTGTAAAGTTTTCTGATGCCAAATGAAGAGTTATGAAAAATATTTTGTCCATCCTTTATAAAATTTTTGCCAAAAAGTTCGCGAGCCAGGTTTTGGAATCTATGCGATCATACACAGCTCTCTTTTTTATTTCATCATCTGAAATTGCTCAAAATAATGAAATGAATTAGGAAATCACAGTTTTGGGTCAACTCATAAACTTTGCATGTTATTTGGTCAATTTGGATTTTGTGGCTCACGATTCCCCACCATTTTTCAAAATCCAAAAAATATTGCTTTTTTTCAAACAGTCAGAATTTGGGGAAAATAACTTATTAAAAATTATAAAAAAATTACCTTATGATACCTTGAAAATGTGGAAAACCATAACATTTTTTATTTTCATTTTATCTTTTATAATAAATAAGTTATGGAACAACGAAAAAAAGTGGCCCATGATTCCCCACTCTCCCATACATACTCTTGAAATTTAGAATTTGGATATCACTACTAAACTCATATTTTTAAAAGTGGGAAACCGAACGTACCAGGTAATAAAAAACTTCCTGAAAGATAGAACTTTTTGTGTGGCAGTAGGTGGAGCTTTTTCTTCAGATCTGCCTCAAGAAACCGGAGTACCCCAAGGGTCAGTTCTATCCCCCACTCTTTTTATCCTAGTAATCAATGACGTGTTCAGGTTCATACCAAAGACCATCTCAGTTCTTATATATGCGGATGATATTTTGTTAATTTGCGGAAGTAAGTTTGTTGCAATCTGCCGTAAAGCTTAGTTCTTTTAGAAATGGGACACTTTCTTTTGCTGATAGCTCATTTACTAGTAGTCGGATATTCAAAATTTTGACATCATTTTTTTGCCTGTGAAAATTACTAACCGACCTTTTTTTCGAAATTTGAAATTCTCACGTTCTTAAGATATCTACTATGCAAAAGAAAAAGATAAGAAATATTTTGCACAGTTTCCTTCAAAACTATCATTATCAAATTTATAGCTTACAAAACCGTTGATTATTCAAAGAATTACTGTGAGTGGTGGAAAAGTATGCAAACACTGTCAAAAATGTCCCCAAAGTTCAAATCAAACATTATAGTGAAGCACATGATCGAAAACTACAGTTAAGGGTCATCTGGGAAGTCAAGTCCCACACCAAAATTTTCAGATTTGAATAAGCAAAAAACTAAGTTTAGATCGCTGAACTGTCCAGCAAATATTTTCTCCGATAAGCTGAAAGTGTTGCCTTGTTATGAGTCATGCAAACATAACCACAAACTACAAATTTTTGCTAGTTCCAGAGCTCGTAAGCTGTACAGCCGGTACTGAGGCAATGAGACAGATGATTTCTGATGGACGAAAAAACTTATGAAAAACTCTATACAAAAACAAATTCCAGCGTTTGAATTCCATTACATGCCTGCTCGTGGTAAGGTCCCTATCATATCAAAGTATAGATTTGCTGTTTTTTGTATAAAATATAATGATTTGTCAAGATTATGCTCCTGTGGAAAAAAAACTACAATTTTCAAAACGAAAACTTTGGGTTTTGCTGTTTTTCAAAGCCTCAAAAGAGTAATCTTGTAAACAACGATCTTTACTATTCCGATTATACTTTAATATTAATCTCATGATGGTTTTACTTCGTTATTGTCTGGTTTTACCAGCAGAAATTCCATTGAAAACGCATTTAAGTGGCTCAAAAGTAATCAAGTTTTGTTAATTTCGAAACAGCTGTTTCCACTAAATTGCCCTCAGTTTATTTAAAAAGACAATTTATGGACCGCAAAGTAGCAGAAATTGAAGAAGGAGGATGCAGCCATCTAGAATACAGTTTAGACGAAGTAAAAGTTGAAAAAGCTGATCAATATCAGGACTGAAAAAGGTGTGCGCCAGCGGATGGGAGATACCAAGAATAAAGTAGACATTTTCCTTACAAAAACGATAAATATTTTTTTTCAATTTTTTTCTTATGAATTATTATGAGTTTACCTTCATTTCCTTCATAAAAAGTATTTCGATCGAACGAATGGTTTTTGAGATACACGTATTCGTAACTGTCCCATTTCTAAAAGAACTAAGCTTTAAAAGGTTACAACATGGAATCGATGAAATTTTATCGTGGGCAGAAAAAAACGGCTTCGCAATAAATGCCAAAAAGAGCTTCTTGTTACACACATGCTACGTGACTAAAGGTAAGCATCGATTTGGAAAAATGCAAAAGTTAAAAGCTAACGGATCGGAGATCAAACAAACAAAAACAGGTAGAATTTTGGGGGTAGAGCTAAACAAGAAAGGAAATGCCAATAATCATGTAAAAATGCTCATAAAAGAATGTTCGGCACGTACTCGTTTCTTAAAAATTATAACAAGTCTTGGAAGCAGAGAAACTCTTCTTAAAATTGGCTTTGCGACAGTTATGTCAAAATTGTTCTACGGATGGGAAGTATTCGAACCAGAAAACATCTTGAAACTTAAAACGGTTTATACCAATATGCTGAGAACCATATCCGGCGCTTTCTGTTCAACCCCATTAGAAGCCCTATATGTTGAGAACGGCGTATTCCCCTTTGCATTTCTGGTTGCTGAAAATTGGGCAAGAAAAGCAATATGGGTAGCAGAAAGAGTAGACTGCAGTGAGAACTATCTGTTAAATCGAGCGAACCAACTTTTAACAGAAACAATAAACCATCGTATTCCACCAATCCATAGACTCCGAACCGAAATAGCCAAACAGTGGAATGAAAAACCACCTGTGATAGACTGGACAATAAAACACCAGTTTAAAGCTGGTGGAAACAAAAGATCAGCAGTTAACATGTTTGCAAACCTTAAAAACACTAAGTACCGCTTCAGAAGAGAAGTGTACACCGACGGCTCCCTAGCAAGCGGGAAAGTGGGCTTTGGGATTTTCAACCCAATGGAAGAAAACATATCTCGAAGTCTTCCAGAACATCTCTCAATTTTCTCGGCAGAAGCTCTCGCTATTGATGTGGCGGTCAGAAGAGCTAATGAACCAACTGTGATCTATACCGACTCGGCAAGTGTGCTAACGGCTTTAGAATCTGGAACCAAGCATCCGATCATCCAAAACATCATCTATCAAAAAAATCTGAAAAACGTTACGATGGTCTGGATTCCAAGTCACGTTGGTATTCAGGGCAACGAAGAGGCTGATCGACTTGCGAACTTAGGAAGAAATGAAGGTAGATACGCTATAAATATTCCAAAAGCGGACGCGCTAAAGTGGATCAAGAGAATGTTGAAACTGCAACACGAACGAAACTGGAACAATCAGCTTAATATAAAACTGCGAGAAATAAAATCGACAACGGAAAAATGGAAGGATATAAACAACAAAAAAGAGCAGAAGGTCCTTACCAGGTTGAGGAACGGTCACACCAGGATGACCCACAAACATCTGATGGAGGGAACGGAAACACCAGTATGCGATGCGTGTGGTGTTCAACTGACGGTAAAGCACATAATTATGGAGTGCCTGAAATACAACGACAGAAGACAAGTGCTGCCGGAAGGCAGCCTGGCGGAAAAACTTGAAAACATTCGTTCCAAGGAGAAGAAAGTGATACAATTTTTAAAACAGTGTAACCTTTTTAATGAGATCTAAAGTGTAAAAACAAAACTTTTGGAGGGTGAAAACAGAAGGTTAATCCCTCATTAAATAAAACGTAAAAAAAAAAAAAATATTTTTAATCTAATTCATGGAATGTTATTGCATTTGTTATGTAAATTCACTTTTTCCAAAAGAAATATTAAAAACACATGGACATTTTTCAGCAACCGTGCCTCATAGTCGAGACTCGGTAGAAGGCTGTTCAGTATTTAATTTTATATTTAAATTTGAATTATAACATTCCTAAAACTAATATTTTAATATTGCCTCTGATGCAAATGAAAATTATACTTGAAAAATCTGAATGTTTGAACACTTGAACTTTAGCTTTCCAGATGATAGTTGATAACGTTACCTTTGTGACCAATGACCCGTGGCTAAATTGATGGTATTAAAAACACCAGCGTGAATAAAAATCGATAGACTTTTCAAAATTTGCATTTCTCCAAGTGAACTGACTTAAAATGGTTGAATTGCTTTTATCATTAAAATTACAAGATTAAGACTTATTCCTATCTTACTTGCTTATAATTTGAACTTGAAAGTGTGTCGTATGGTAAAATGCATATATTTATGAAGAAAAAGAACTTTAAAAAAATATAGTTAATCAAATCGTGTTTTAGATTCAAAAAAACCTTCCATGAGGAATTTTATAAAATTTGCTCCAAAAATTTCGTTTTGGTCGCATGCATGAATAAAACATTTTTACAAGACAATTTGTTATTTTTTGTTTTATTTTGCAGATAAAATGAATGAATCTGGGCTTTTCCAATGAAACCGGGTAGGACCGGACTTTTCAAAATTTTTTAATTTAATATCCGGGCAATCTGGCAAGTTTAATATACACTTAGTCAAAGTTACGAAAAGTTAAACATTCTAATGTTGAAATAAAAAAATATTTTTTGTCGCTCATATATTTGATGTTGAAATGTTCGAAAATTCCTATCATTTTTCACTATTTACTTCAGCATAAGGCAGCACAAAAATTAAAAAGATTGATCTTGCAGAGATCGATACTTTTGCTTCTATTTTTTAAGGTGGATTGATCCTGGAACCATTCAGCTGAATCGATCTTGGGAATCGATCTTTTCCAGAAGATCGAACAATTCTACCCTCCTATGTAAAATTGAAAAGAACCTACACTTCTCAACCGAAAATTTAAAAAATAAAAAAATCTCACTAAAATGCACTGTTTATGTGGTTTCAATCAAGGAATATAGCCATTATCCAAAGTCATCACCTAACAAGAATCGCAACGGTATTCATAATTAACCCATTGAAAAGGGGATAATCATGAACAAACGAGGAAATTTTGAACAAGCGTTTTACGCCCCCAAGCTGCAACTAAAAATAAGAGAAAATAAAATCTCAAAATGAAGAAGGTAATCAGTCATTTAGGGGAGATGAGGGCATAACGAGCACCCGAGGCATAATGAGAAGTCCATTTTTCTACATAAGTACGTATTTTCTTAAACAAATTTTCATGAGGACTTGTTTCGTACTACCTATAGTATTAATTTTTCACCAAAAAAGAAATATTCTTTTCATATTTACAGAAATATTAAATAATAACCAGCTAGGTTCTCAAGTGACAAAAATATTATAATTTTTGAGCTCCATCAAATAAGCTTTTATGACCTTTAAATCATCTTGATCTGAAATGTACGCACTACAACATGATCTACACATTGTTTCTAAATTTTCAGCATCATAAAATTTTTGATTTTTCACTTTAATCAATTGTAAAACGCGTTTTTACTTTAATTTGTTCACTAGAGGCGAACAGAGCACTTTCAATGAAGGCATATTGAGCATTTTCTGCCGGAGAATCTAGCAGCGAATTCAACTCGATGAAGTCAACTGAATAATAGAGCTACAGCTTAACTTGTATCGTCTGACGATTTGGCCTATTGGTTAGATGTCGGAGAGGTAATCAGTAGACTCGAGTTCGATTCCTGTTCGAGGGGATTTTTTTTTGCACATACCATTCATGATTGATTTTTTTTATTGTTACATTACACGGCTAATAGCATCAAAGCATCATCCGTCAAACAAAACACCAGAAACATAGTGTATGAACATGTGTTAATTTTTTGAATTCTACAAACACCTATATTATTTTGTTTTTGCTTTGTTTGATGAATCTACGCCTCACCGTTTAGTGCAGTCATGATCATAAATGATAAATGAAGAAAAAAAATCACCTCCACCAGGAATCGAACTCGAGCCTACTGATTATCTCTCCGACATCTAACCAATAGGCCAAATCGTCAGACGATACAAGTTGAGCTGTAGCTCTATTAGTCAATTGACTTCATCGAGTCGAATTCGCTGCTAGATTCCCGGCAGAAAATGCTCATTATGCCTTCATTAATGGTGCTCATACTGCCTCGGGGGGTTTCTCATTATGCCTCTACAGTGACTGGTTTTCAGCTTTTGGCAAAAATTTTTAAAATGCATCTTTAAACGTTTTTATCTACTTTTTCAAGTTTCATCCAATTAGACAATAGACTATTTGAGTGTAGGAACACGAAACAATGATGTAATTCACATATTACAGCTGTTCTCTATTGTTAAATAAGCATTTCCCTTAAGGTGCCCATTATGCCCTCATCTCCCCTATTATTGGTTATTGTCCAGAATTTGAACAAAAAAGCTACTTTTTTTCACTTAAAAAAATAAAAATAAAACTATTTGAGCAGATACCCTACCTAGGGGAGATAAGGGCATAATGACCATCGTAATGAAAAAGGCTTATTTAACCATAGAAAACAGCTATATTATGTGAATTACATCATTGTTTCGTGTTCGAACACTAGAATTGTCTATTTTCTAGTTGGCTGAAACTTGAAAAACTAAATAAAAACGTTTGAAAATGCATTTTAAAAATGTTTGAGTAAACCTGAAAACCAGTTACTGCAGAGGCATAATGAGAAACGCCCCTGGGACAGTATAAGCAACGTTAATCGAGGCATGATGAGCGATTTCTGCCGGGGAATCTAACAGCGAATTTAGCTCGATGAAGTCAGGTGAGTCGTAGGTTTATCAACAAAGTAAAAACAAAATAATCTAAGTCTGTTTGTAGAATACAAACAATTCACACACGCTCATACATTATGTTTCTGGTGCTTTGTTTGGTAGATTATGCTACTAGCCGCATAATGTAACAATAAAAAAAAACGACCATGAATTGTAAATGGAAAAAATCACCTCGAACAGAAATTGATCTCCAGTCTTTTGATTACCTCTTCGACACCTTACCAATAGGCCACATCGTCGGATGTAAACTAGTCAAGCTGTAGCTCAATAATTCAGTTGACTACATCAAGTTGAATTCGCTGCTAGATTATACGGCGGTAAACGCTCATCGTACCCCGATTAATAGTGCTCTGTTCGCCTCGAGTCAACAAATTTAAGTAAAAACGTGTTTTAAAATTGTAAATTTTTAAAAGTGAAAAATCAAAAATTGTAAAATGGTAAAAATTGACAAAAAATGTGTACATTGTGTTGCAGTGCGTACATTATAGATTAAGATGATTTAAAGGTCATAAGAGCTTACTTCATGGTGCTCAAAAATTTGAATATTTTCGTCACTTGAGAACCTAGCTGGTTTTTTTAATATCTTTGTAAAGATGATAAGGAGATTCCTTTTTTTGTGAAAAATTAATACTATAGGAAGTACGATACAAATCCGCATGAAAATTTATTCAAGAAAATACGTACTTTTGTAAAAAAGAGGAGTGCTAATTATGTCCCCGGTGCATATTATGCCCTTATCTCCCCTACGCATCGATTGTTTATCGATAATATTTACTGATTAAGGCTTGTCAGTGGAATAACGGTATGTTACATAGGTACTTATATTAAATTAAAATCATATGTTCGGGGTACGGGGGATGATACTATTTTTCGACCACTATTTTAAAGTAAGAAAAAAGCTGTCCTCATGGCTGATGAAAATTCTAAAATCATTGAACGTACAGTTTTTAGATGAAAATAAGACATTAAATTGGTTCTCTCTTTTTATCGTTCACTGAAATTAAAACTCTATTCCAAATAACACGATATAGATAAACAGGGTAAACACCATGCAATTAGAGTTAGCCTTCACTTTAATTTAGTTTGGAACTAAAAAACAAGTCCTGATGGGAAGGTAAGGAGACACTAAAACGACATGCAGTTAATTGGATACATTTATAATAAAAACAACATACTTTAGCAGTTATTCTAAACACCATTTATTGAGACTAGTATTGGTTGCTAGATAGAGCCTATCTATTACTCCGGTTTCTAATTTGTTTAGAAGCTTACTGCGTGGTGTAAGTTTTAGCGTTGCTTGCTAGTATGTTTATTACTTTTGATCGTGTGGCTTTTGATAACTAGAGAAGAAGTTTGTTTTGGATCCTCGAATTGAGAAGTTTTCATAAAAATTCATCGTAATATTATATTTAATTGTGCAATTAGAATTCGGAACGTTAGCTACACTTTTCCGTATAATGTATCAAGAAAAAGGTTTCTTACATTTTCTGTATCTGTTATCTGAAGTTTCACATTCCTAACGGCAAGTTCTGATAACCAGTCAAGTTGTTAAAGCATAGACACAAAAAACTCATTATTGAAACATTGTTTAGCATCATCTATCTTTTAGATAAGTCGATGTTTTTCATTTGGAGCTTTTATGCCCGTTTTAAGACTTAAGGCAGAAACACAATACAGCGTCGGTCGTCGCGTCACGTCAGCGGTCAACGCTGTCGATAAGTACTAAAACGCGGACGCGACGCACCCGACGATTTTTGCATCACAATTCAGCGTCAAGAGACATCTAAGATGTCTCTTGACGCTGAATTGTGATGCAAAAATCGTCGGGTGCGTCGCGTCCGCGTTTTAGTACTTATCGACAGCGTTGACCGCTGACGTGACGCGACGACCGACGCTGTATTGTGTTTCTGCCTTTAAGCTTCATGCTAGACATTTTTACAAACAACATACACAGGGAAGAAATAAACAATGCGCATGCATAGAGGTAACATTGACGACGAAACACACAACTACAAACATTAACAGTTACAGTTAGGGATGTTCACTTCTTATCTAGAATGATCAAATGGTCAACAATCTCACAGGCAAACTCCTCCACCGGTTTGTCGATGGTGTCGTGATCGATCCAGGTTAGGCCCATCTCGACCTTCTCGGCCAGATCCTGCCAGTGCTGGCGGTTGTCCAGGGTGCCATCGTACAGGGGCCGGATCCAGGGGAATGCATCCGATAGGACCTTGTAGAGGGGCAAGCAGATGACGTCGATGAAGCCGACCTGCATCTTTGGAAGTTCGTCCTTGCGTTCACTGTGAAGATCACAAGAGAATGAACCGTTAACATTTATTGATACGTTTAAAAATGTTAAGTTTTAAAATAGAGGAAATACCATGTCATCCAAACAAAAAAAAAATCATGAAAGAAGATTTAAAAAGTTTCAGATAAAGTGTTCAAGTCTGGCGTTTAAATTATATGGAAAAATTCAAGAGTTTTTTGAAAAAAAAAAAACTCAAATAATAGGATTTTGTTGGTAATAGAAATAAGGACTTCCTCTGATAAGTCATACGGGATGAAGAGTACCCTAAAATGAGTGTGAGATTTTTTTACCAAATCAATCCATTGTCTATAGCTTCTAGAAGTGCACGATAAATAATAAAATATTCGAGATGAATTTCTCTGTGGATGAATGTCGTTAGAGCTGCTCAAAACTTGTTGATTATGTATAAATAGAAGTTTAATTTAACTGGAGTAACCCACACAGCACTTGAAATCAAATTCTCTAGAGATGATCTGCGACTATGCCAATAAAGTAAACCACTATAAGGCCACTATTGAGCCAGTTGCTCGTAAAAAGGGACGATCCAAAGATAAATTCCGATATCTTAATTAAACTTGGCATTGCTGTGGTCAACTAGCAGACTCGATTTAGTGGATATATCACTCCGGCACCATAGTCGTATAACGAGAAGTCAATATATCGTCCAGTCAGCTGGTCTGCTGATTGGGGGCTCTCTTTGGTGGCTGACTGATGGGAGTAATTTTCTTGAACAATCGAAAGCCGTTATCTTTCAGTGTCAATTAAATTGTGACTCGATGCCGCTATTCGATATTGAACCTAGTTCGGGGGAGTTAACCGATAAATTTGCCAGACGAAATGAGTGGGTGCTGTTCAACAGATCACAAATAGCGCTTATAAGTTTGTTTCTCAGTTCTGTCTCAGTGATTTTTTTCTCATTTTTTGTTTAACTAAATCCTCACAAGCAAGTGATTTACAAATCGCACAGCGAAACAAGAATAGTTCCACAATGTGTTTTGGTTGTTAAAACATGAATGATTGAACCACCCTTTTTTAATATTTTTGAACCTCAATTTCATAATTGAGTTATCCGTAGAACAATTTTAAACAAATTGAGAAGAATATTTTGACGATCGTCATGCCCCACCTTTTCAGCGGAAAAATATAAAGAGAGAAAGGGGGGCTTCCATACAAGTTTTTTGCATAACTCGAGAATTAATCGAGCAAATGAAACCAAATTTGGCATCAAAAAGTATTTGAGTACGAAAAATACTGTTATGAATATTAAGTTCTCAACCCCTCCAATCAACGGGGAGAACGGAAGAGGGGATGATAATTCCTTTCAAGTTTATGCATTACTCAAGAATTTACAACGCAAATAAAACCAAATTTGGCATAGGATGGTATTTCAATACGAGAAATTTTTCTATATGAAACAATTCCTTTCTTGCAGTAGGAGGATAGAATTGGGAATATAGGAAGAAAAGAGGAGGCATTACATTAACTTTTTTTTTACAAATTCCGAGAAATGGACAAAACTTTACATGGAAAATCATTTTGGTATGATTCTATGATTATCTGACACACCATCCTCCTTTCAGTAAGTAGGTACATAGGAGGAGCCCAATACAATTTTGTAAGCGTAAGTTCTCAATTTATGGTAACGAAGCCAACAAATGGAAACAAATATGGCATGGAAAGGTAGGGGAGGAGCGGGCTATATGCGCCTATTAAGCAGAACACCGATTTAATCAAATATCACATCGAATATGTGTACAAAAACTATATACACGTGTGCAGGCATCTGTTTTCTATACATTGGAGTAATTTTTATGTTTAAATTTTCTTCTGTTTCCAAGAAAACGATTTTATTATAAGTGTTGTCTAAAATGCCGAACCTCAAACCGTGCGGGCTAAATGCGCCTATTTATGTTTTGAACAAAATTTCTGTTTTTTGGGCAATATTTCCGTATAATTTCATTGAAACTGCTAGTAAGTAATAATTTCCGTACGACAAAGCTGAAGTTTTATAAAAATCTATGTATATTATAATTTTATGGAATAAAACAAAAGTTAGGGTTGCCATACTATGGAGGCAGTTCATGCATGAGAAAAACTTTATCAAATCTGGTTTTAGATCTTCAATTATCTCTTAAGATGTTATTCAGAGCTTAGATTTGAAGGGTCAATGATAAAAATCATTTATTTATTCTATTTAACCTGTTATTTAAGGATGGAGGCATTTTACAAACAAGATGGGGGCATACAAAAACACTCTATTATTCCACTATATAATTATTATTAAACCACTACAAAAGCTGAAATAAGTTTAATTCTTTAAGTTCATGTGAGTGAGAAACAAAAACCATCCTAGTTTTTGTTCTAAGCTTCTTTACGTATAATTTTTAAAAGTCGAAATATTACATCAAAATGTATCAAAACCTTGTATGGTTTTATAATTTTTTTTTGAGTTTATAAATTCATAAAATTCTCTCTTGCCTTATGTTCTAAGCGTATCACCCTCATTATGCATTGGTCAGATAAGCTGTCTAGTCAGCCATTTCATCAAACAGCCGTAGGGTCATTTAACCCGATAGGCCCATTTAGGAAACCTTTCCCCTACTTAGTTACGAGATATGTTTCTACGATTGTTATAGACCCTTACGCTTTACAGTGTAGAGAGGGAAGAAAAGAGGGGGCTCCACATAAAATTTGTTGTAAAGCCTAAAAACTTATCAACCAATGGAACTATATGTATTTGATATAAGAGGATTTTTGGGTACGAAAAAATGGGTATGATTATTAATGATCACGATCTCCTGTCAGCAGGGGATGAAGAAAAGGACAAAAGGGGCACTCTTATCAGTTTTTATAGGATAAATCAAGAACATTTCAAGCAAAAACAATCATATTTTATAAGTAACTAGCTGACCCGTTGTGCTTTGCTACACCTTCCGGAAATAAATATAATTTGTAAAAATTTATTCAAATTTAGATTTTAGAGAGCATTTTTTTAAATCAAACCTCATCATACTTCAGAACCAACAACTTTAAAATGAGAGCTGCAACTGCAGTTCTGAATTGCAATTCAAAGATGGTATATTATTTACTGAAACTTGATCTCGAAACTCGTTTTTCAAGATCTGAAATTTGTACTCTGTACCCAAAAAAACCTTTTTAAATATGGTCCTTTCTTTGAAAAGCTCTTTATCTTAAATTTACATGGGAGCTCTCCCAGTTTTTTCAGTTTTGTCCCCCACTGCTTGAAGAAGGTAGGCAAATTTAACCGGCTCGATACCCAAACAGCACTTATCATGGTAATGGAAAAAATATTAAATAAGTTATATATCAAATACGGTGCAAATTTCTTTTTTTTTTAATAAATTTACTACGGTAAACATATAAATATTTAAAAAAATATCAGTTGCATCACAAAATAAGTTCTCAGAGTTTTTTTTTATTTTCTCTTTGAAAGTCAAATATTCAAAAATGTAGGCAAAAACAAATTTCTAAGTTTACATTGGTCCCGTATATTGGGGTAAGTGTCAATGCAAAGCTTATTTACAGATGCGTCAGAGTAATGGCTTTAAAATCGAATGCTGTTCAAAGGGAATGACCTTTATTTACAAAGACATTTCAGAATTTTTAATATCCGCTGCAGTTTCAACATTCGGAATACCCCTTCTGGTCTTTCCAACGTATTGAATCATTTTGAAGATGAATTTCTTAAAAGTTCGACGTTTGCCCTTGCCCCACCGTGTAAGTTAACAGAAGGGAATATTGTTTTTAACACTTTAAGGGTAAACTAAAAATTTCTCTTAAAATTTTTGCGTCCAGTTGAATATCAGTTCTAAAGTCTCGCTTTTCAAAAACGAAGCGGATAAAAAGTCTCTTTTATGCAGCCATGTAACACAAAAACACTTTTCATGTTAAGTACGTACTTGAATTCATATGTAAGAAAGAAGTACGATGGTTTTTTCAGAATTAATTAAAATAAAAAGCTCTTATTTTCATTTCTAAATTCGTTTCAGTTGTGTATTTGGGCCGAAGTAACAATTTCTAGAAGAAAACATAATTTTTAATTTTTTTCAACAGAAAAAGTTGACCGTTTGAACATGTTCTAATGTTCCTTGAATGAAAAGTCGAATGCTACCTACATTAACACTAAATATGGAAGTATTTTTGCAAATCTTTCAATTGGTTTTGATTCTATTGATAACATACCAATTCGTGTCACATCTAGGCGTCATTTATTACCACGTGCTGTGTACAAATCAAATAAGCAAGAAAAAAACACATCTAGGTTGCATATCGCCCCACGTGTTTGAGAAACAGGCGCCTTATTGTTAAATTTTCCAGCAATCCATGAACAGTGAGCTTTGGTTACTATCCTCTTGCGACGACGTTTGCTCGCCCATGGAGACGAAAAACAAACCCCTCAAAGAAAATACGCTTGGTTGAGAAATACGCGCCAAAATATTCCTACTAATCAGTATGTTATGCCTGGGTTACTATCCTTTTGCGACGTTGGCCGCGACGCCTCGACCATAGAGACGAAAAACAAACCACCCAAAGGAAAAAAAATCTCAAGAAAATGGATGTCATGACTTTTATTTGTTTCAAAAAACTACAAATTTTGTATGGAAGCCTCTCCTTCCTTAAGTCGGATGGAGTTTTGACTATTACAGAAACCATCCCCGGCCTCAAAAACCCTCAGATGCCAGTTTTGACGATGATCGGTTCAGTAGTTTCCGAGTCTATAGGGAACAGACAGACAGACAAACATTCATTTTTATATATATAGATTTTTTTCCGTACGATTCATTTGAGACCCTCCTTTTTAAGGACGAAGCTTAAGGAAACAGATTAAAATTATTAGATCTTTAACACTAATTTAAAGATCAAGATTCAGAATATTAGTTTAAGTTATCTATGTGTTGCAATTCGAAACTCTAGCTGCAGCTCTCATTTAATAGCTGTTGCTTATGAATTATGCCATATTTTGATTTAAAATAATGCCAATAAACAATAAAAATAGGAATAATTTCTGAAAATATCATTTGATTTTGAAAGGTGTAGCAAAGCACACCGGGTGAGCTAGTTATTCATTAAATCAATCAGTCAGAAGACAAGAGACAAGGGACATGAAACTTGCGACCTGAGACATGAGAAATAAGACATGAGACATGAGACATTAGACATGAGACATGAGACATGAGACATGAGATATGAAACATGAGACATGAAACATGAGACATGAGACGTGAGACAAGGGACATGAAACTTGAGACCTGAGACATGAGACATGAAACATGAGATATGAGACATGAGACATGAGACATGAGACATGGGACATGAGACATGAGACATGAGACATGAGACATGAGACATGAGACATGAGACATCAGACATCAGACATGAGACATGAGACATGAGACATGAGACATGAGACATGAGACATGAGACATGAGACATGAGACATGAGACATGAGACATGAGACATGAGACATGAGACATGAAACATGAGACATGAGACATGAGACATGAGACATGAGACATGAGACATGAGACATGAGACATTAGACATGAGACATGAGACATGAGACATAAGACATGAGACATGAGACATGAGACATGAGACATGAGACATGAGACATGAGACATGAGACATGAGACATGAGACATGAGACATGAGTCATGAGACATGAGTCATGAGACATGAGACATGAGACATGAGACATGAGACATGAGACATGAGACATGAGACATGAGACATGAGACATGAGACATGAGACATGAGACATGAGACATGAGACATGAGACATGAGACATGAGACATGAGACATGAGACATGAGACATGAGACATGAGACATGAGACATGAGACATGAGACATGAGACATGAGACATGAGACATGAGACATGAGACATGAGACATGAGACATGAGACATGAGACATGAGACATGAGACATGAGACATGAGACATGAGACATGAGACATGAGACATGAGACATGAGGCATGAGACATGAGACATGAGACATGAGACATGAGACATGAGACATGAAACATGAGACATGAGACATAAAACATGAGACATGAGACATGAGACATGAGACATGAGACTTGAGACCTGAGACCTTGTCTCATGTCTCATGTCTAAATTTCAAGTCATTTTCTTTTTTTTTCTCCGGTCATTTTCAACCCCCCCGCCACCCTACGTAACACATTCGTCTCAGATTTTCTATCCTAAATCCACAAAGCGTAACAAACTCTTACACCCCCCCCCCCCTAAACGCGTTACGTAATATTTGAATGGCCCCTTATATGACCATCCCCCCTAAGGGGAACTAAGTTAGAAGAAATAGAAGGAAAATGAAATAATCGCTTTTGTATTTTTATTCAAAAGTCAATACATAATATTTGACCGCATATTCTGAAACATCTGAAATTATAAGTTGAAGTGTAACCGATGAAGCAAAAAGTATCATCTCGATGACATAGAATATAATCATCTGGAAAAACTTGTCAAAAGAGAAGATGTTTTCCAAAAATGACCTTGAAATTGTGTGAACTGTTATCAAGCCGAAAAAAAGGATTATTAAGTGAACATTTGAAAATTTTGGTGCTACCGGCTTGTTACTAAGAATTAGTTTTTTCTTCAATTCTCTCGATCATTTGAAGGTCTATAAATAGAGATATTAAAAGCCTACCCCCTTTTTGAAATAATTGTATAAAAGTTTATTTTCAGGACAGGAATAGGTTCATAAATATAAAAATATAAAAGAAATTCAAGCAACAAAAAGCTCTTAGCTGAGGTAATTCTGCGTTGTTGAAATACGAAAAAAAAAACCAAACATCACACACATGTAACTAATTTGCTTTTCCTGTAACGCAAAGTTTCCACTAGTGATACAAGTAACTACAATGCTGCATGTACAGCAAATTACCGATCCATCATCGCCACGGGCTGTTGATTGAGCTGGAGCTTTTCCAAGTCGCCCTGGTCGAAGAATTCGTCCGCCACCAGTTTGGCCACCCGGTGCTGGACCTCCCAGGGCTTGGCGATCGCACTCACGTCACAGGCCGTCATCATCATGCCGCACAGGACTTCATGATGCGTGGGTGGGAAAAAAGCAGAAATAAAACATATAAGTCAATCTCTCCCATGGGGGGAACAATGTTTTATGGCTCACGGAATACGATTGAATGGATACAAATACACTCAGTTCAAACAGAAAATGTAAGCAAGCCGTGTAACGTGTTGGTCCATGGACTTTTGGGGAGCAATTTTTTACATGTTTGGAGCATCTTTACAAAAAGTTTATTAAACTTTTGAACGAACAAAATTCATGTGATAAGTACACGGACCATAGAAAATTAAACTCCCTTAGCTGGAAACCATACTTCAATATCAAAGTCTAGAACTCGAGAGGTAATTAAATTTCTTTCAATATTACACGACCTTCTCAGGTAGCACAAGCGGAAAACAAAATAGGAAATACAAAATATGAACAGCAAAATCAACACTCTCCGTCCACCAATCATGTTTACTCACCGTCTTTCTTTTCCTCGCTCTGCCAATCGAATTCACCACCCTCGATTAGCTCCAGGAACTGGTTGCGCTTCTTGAAGTACATGGCCAAATCAGTCGACAGGATGGCCGTTTCGACGACCCTCATCACCGTCCGGAAATCCTCCGGCGATAGGGCCTGACATTCGGGGGCAGACAAAGATAATTGTTTTTAAATTAATAAGGCGCACCACGGTTTGTTGATTGTGTCATCCATTTGTAAAATTTCTATTTAAAAAACAACAAGTTTGCAGGTGGTCTTTTTTTAACATCTTTTAATCAAATTCCAATCAATCATTTACTGGTTTTGATATACAGGAAAAATTCAATTTATAATATTTATCTTTATAATTTCCTTTGAGTTTAAAAAAATGGTTGAAAACTGTTCAACAGTCTGCGAATGGAAGTTGATATCTCAGTCTCATATACTGTCGTTTAGCACGGAAGATAATTTCCAAGCGTGGGCTTCTATCTGAACTTTGAAATTTTAATTTCAGCTCATAATTCTCGAAACAAATTTACGATGAGTTCACTTTCCGCATTGCAATTTCCGACTTAAAACTTGTGGATGAGACTTTAAACAGGAACATTGAAATGCTTCAACAACATTCCAGTATAATCAATCAAAACAAAGCTACACCATTGAAATCAATTATTCATGTTGCATAAACCTATATTTGCCGCTATCAGTCAAGTAAACGTTCCTAAATTCACGAATAATGGATCCGGGGAGTACGCTTTCATGATTGCCAGCCGATGCCGCATGAATAATCCATGGTACATACTGGACTGGGCTGTAGTGAAGAAGTCTGAAGTCATGCGTGACTGACACCTTGCCGCAGCAAAAAAATATTGTAGCATTCGCTACAGAAAAAATCGAAACTACATTTGAATGCAGATCTAGGACAGAAACTAACGGACAAGACTTTACGGTTCGTGACGTAACTCGCACCATGAATTTAATACGAACGCCTGCATATATAGTTTTGAAAATTAATTTAGGCTGTGTTGAATTTCCTGTCAACAGAAATGAAATATGGTAACCAAAACACAAATACATATAGGGAAGATGAGAGCATAACGAGCACCCGGCCATAGTAAGCACTCCCCTTTTCTACAAAAAAAATTTATGAATATTAGTTTCGAACATCCTATAGTAGGGGAGAGTGGGGTATTGTGGGCCATGGGGAAACGCGGGCCACTTTCAATATCTCAGATGTGTGTTGAGATAAAAATCTCAAACCAACTGTCATCGTCATCGCTTTGCGTGAGCATATATTTCTATATGTTGTTGACTGAAATACGCATCATCTGCTTCTTTTATTTATCAAGCTTTAAAAAGTAAGAAAAATTTACTTACATAATTAAAAAAACACCCGCTAATTTCATCGATGGGGAACCTAAAGTGCATAACAAAAATATGCTCATACGCTTATGATCTTAGTTTTGTCATGATCTTTCACGTGGAAAAGGAATTTTTCATGAAACATCAATATGTCACAAAAACGCAACCAATTTGCAAATCATAGCTTGTGGGGAATCGTGGGCCACACATCTTGAATCACTTATATTTTTATGTTTTTATACACATTCAGAACTTAAAATACGTTTTACTTATCTGTACAGTTTTCTTATGCCAAATGAAGAGTTATGAAAAATATTTTGTCCATCTTACATAAGAAATTTTGCCAAAACGTTCGCGAGCCAGGTTTTGGAATCTATGCGATCATACACAGCTCTCTTTTTATTTCATCATCTGAAATTGCTTTAAAATAACGAAATGAATTAGGAAATTACAGTTTTCGGTCAACTCATAAATTTGGCATAATATTTGGTCAATTTGGATTTGGTGGCCCACGATTGCCCCACCATTTTTCAAAATCCAAAAAATATGACTTTTTTTCAAACAGTCAGAATTTAAGGAAAATAACTTATTCAAAATTTTAAAAAAATACCTAATGATACCTTGAAAATATAGAAAACCAAACCATTTTTTTATTTTCATTTTATCTTTTATAATAAAGAAGTTATGAAACAACGAAAAAAAGTGGCCCATGATTCCCCACTCTCCCATATTAATTTTTCAGCAATAAATCTCTTTATCATCTTAACAGAAATATTAAATAAAAAAAACTAAGTGTTCAAATGACGAAAATATTATAATTTTTAGCACCGAAAAAGAAGCTCTTTTGATCGTTAAATCATCTTGATCTATAATTAAAGCACCGCAACATAATGTACACATTGATTCTCAATTTTTACCATCATTTAGTTTTTGATTTTACACAATCATCAATTTTAAAACACGTTTTTACTTTAACCTGTCGACTCGGGCGAACGGAGCACCATTTATCGGGGCACGATGAGCATTTTCTGCCGTGGAATGTAGCAGCGAATTTAACTCGATGAAGTCAACTGAATTATAGAGCTACTGCTTGACTAGTTTTTTACATTTGACGAATTAGCCTATTGGTATGGTGTCGGAGAGGACTCGAGTTCGATTCCTGGCCGAGATGATTTTTTTTCATTAACCGTTCATGATCGATTACTTTTATTATTGCATTATACGGCCTGTTGCATCATCCGCTAAACAAAGCACCAGAAACATAATGTATCAGTGTGTGTGTGTGTGAATTGTTTGTACTCTCGAAACAGACTTGCATTATTTTGTTATTGCTTTTTTTTAATGGATCTACGATTCATCGTTTAGTGCCAAATGTATCGGTCATGAATGGGAAATGACAAAAATCGCCACGTCCACGTCGCTGCTAGATTCTACGGCAGAGAGATTAATGGTGCTTATACTGCCCTAGGGGGGTTTTCTTATGCCTCATTTTTTAAAATGCATTTTTAAACGTTTTTATCTACTTTTTAAGCTTCAGCTAGTTAGGAAATGAACTGTTTTAGTGTCTGAACACGAAACAATGATGTAACTCACATAGTATAGCTGTTTTCATGGTGAAAAAAGTGTCCTTCTTAAAGTGGCCACTATGCTCTTATCTCCTTTAGGGTGTCCCATAATGTCTAAGCACGATTTTATATGCACAGTATAGCCACATTTTAGGAGCAAATCCAAATTTTATTTCACTTTTATGTTCCCTGTAGTCTTCTTTTTAGTGATTCCATTCAATACTAGATTCCAGTCAATCGCAGGCCAATAATCTAATTTTTCTGAAGGTTCACTTTATGAATTTTCGTTGGATCGAGAGGACTAACATGAAGAGTGTTCTGAAGGTTCACTTCATGAATTTTCGTTAGATCGAGAGGACCAACATGAAGAGTGTTCTGAGGATTTACTTTATATATTTTCGTTGGATCGGGTGGACCAACATGAAGAGTGTTCTGAAGGTTCACTTCTTAAATTTTCGTTGGATCGGGAGGACCAACATAAAAGTGTTCTGAAGGTTTACTTCATGGAATTTCGTTTGATCGGGAGGACCAACATGAAGAGCGTTCTGAAGATTTATTTCACAAATTTTCGTTAGATCGGGAGGACCAACATAAAGAGTGTTCTAGAGATTTACTTTATAAATTTTCGTTAAATCGGGAGGACCAACATGAAGAGTGTTCTGAAGATTTACTTTATGAATTTTCGTTGGATCGGGAGGACCAACATAAAGAGTGTTCTGAAGATTCACTCTATGGATCACCATTTAAACAGTGCAGTACAAAACGGTTGGTTTAAACTACGTTAAGTAATTTTTTTTCGGAATTGCCGTGATGTTCAAAACAAGCGAATCGTGGAACTTTTGTGATTTTATTAATAGCGATCTTAACCTTCCAAAGCCATTCGCTAAATATCCGTTTCGGGGAAATTTGAGTTGTAGTTTGATTTCGTTCTCCTGGCTGTAAATGTGAACCGATTTTTAAGATATTATATTCATTGTGTAGGTAATTTATTCTAATTACTCACCTTTTCAAAATAAAGTCGATACGTATTACCAGGTTTTCAGAAACTGGTTCAGGAAGTAAAAAGTTCGAAAAATCAATTTTATTTTTAATATACTCATAACTTCTGACAGTTCTTCTGTATTTGAGTGTATCATTGGTTTGTCATGAAATTTTCATGATTCCATCTATCCGACAATGTATAGATATGTTGGGGTACAATAAAAATTTTGACCGCTTACAAAGATCTTCCGGTAGAAAAAAATCTTACTTGAAAAAACGGCATCCAATTTTGACTTTGCTTAGCTGTATTGCATTTCTCAATTAACCGATTTTCAAAACTCAAATTTTAATTTTTGGTCGTGAATTTAGTCATTATTTTCATAGAACATACTTTGTCTGTCAAAATTACCAGTTCATCAGTATATTGGAATGATGATACCGATGTTTAAAATGTGCGCTTCGGGTCATATTGACCCGAACAGCTTTGAAGGGTTAAAAAAAGTTCGGAAAGTCTTTGGAAAGTGTTCGGAAAGTCATAATTGTTTTGGAATTCGAAGAACGGGAAATTAAAGCAAGTGAGGAAATACAAAATTCGGCCGACTTTATTTGGAAGGTTCAGACAGAATCAAACAAATATATTAAAAAAAAAGTTGGATCGAATGATTTCAAACGAAAATCTTGTATATTTTGGAAATTGGAGAAATATCAAGGTTCCATTGATAAATCAGTTCAAGATATAGACACTTCTTGATCTTGTGAAAAAAATGAGTTGATCAGAAATGCTGAGCTTTAGAGAAAGATCGAAGGTGGAAAAGGAGTCAATGCAGAGTCTTTTTCAACCTCTGTCGATGATCTTAGGAAAGTATCAAGTCTCGCTCTAACGATGTTTCCGGAAATTGAACGTGAGAGAATGTAGAAGATTTATTAGTCTGGAAATTGTACATTCTTGGTCATCCTAGTTCAAACATTGTCAGATGAAACAGCTCCAAGGAATCTGCTCATAGAGTGTAATTCTTCAGCTCACAATCGTATGGTTCAATCAATAGAAGATATGGTATCATTTATGATTTTTTTTAAATGGTTTTGAAGGAAAATTGAAAACTGGCTGCAATGATTTTTTCAGCTCTGAATGTAATAAAAAATGGCTCACGAAAGTTGAGCAATTTTTGAAGCATCGCTTCTTGTTTTCATTCTTTTTTTTGGTGTAGAGGGGAGATGTGTAGCCGATAGTTGCGAAAGAGACACGCTCTCGGGCGATAGGCCTTTCTGAGTCGGTCATCTCCGTCCATCTTAGTCTGTACACGCACACACACACGACGGCTAAGCTGTCGTGTCATGTCGTGAGCTGTCGTCTCTTCAGTCACGTACAATCTTGAGCGAAGATGGGTGCGTGTCTCCCGTTCAGCCAGCATAGCGCGAACCTCAAGCTACACACTACTTGGTAAAAAACAGTGTCATTCGCCTCAGAAAACAACCCTTTTTTAAGTTGATGTTATGCAACTTACCTGAAAGATATTATTTCCCTCGGAGTTCAGGATCATGACACACTGGTCAAAATGATGATGCTCCATGGTGCTGGTGGTGTACAGGATCGCCAACGGACTGTCCGTTTTCGACTGGAACGCATTGTTGGTACCTCGATGATCGAGATCGTGGCAAAAACAGGCCACCAGCAGCCCCAAAATCTCCAGATCCGTCATGAAGCGTTCCATTTTGCCCGTCTTCAGCATGGCAAACATGGTCTGAGCGACGTTCAGCGCATGGCGCCAATTGTGATATTTAACTGGGCGATAGTTCTTTCTTACGCTAAGAACCCAACGGCAGAGGACCTGGTAAACGAAACGTAAAAATATGTTGCTTATTTATCATCGATTCTAAGATTTCTGTCGCAAAAATGAAGATGATAATATGGTTTTATTTAGTTATTATTAACGATTCAAAAAACCTTGTTCTTAGCTAAAACTGATGATTTTTATTCGAACTGTACGATTCGAATTGAAAATCAAGGAAGAAAAAGTTGTATGTATGTACATACATTTGGATGATTCTGTTATTTTACTTTGAAATCTGCCTCTTAATACAAATTCTTATTCGGAATCTAATTCTAATTCCAATTCCGGAGTCAAATATATCGAGTACACACTTGTTAAGGAAGTGATTCCTTCATCTAAACTCTGAACAAAGGATAGATAAGTCAACAGTCTTACAAAGGATTAAGTTTAGCTAAAAAAAAATTGTTTTCAAAGTTCAAATCACAGACCACGCAGACTACGCAAATATCTTCCTCGTGATGATAAGCTTTGAAGCGCAGATGAAAAGCCATAAGTCAGACGAAAAGTTAAATTTTACCAGAAGTTTAAATACACACACGTGTATTCTCTCCCTTGTTCTCATCATCAGTTCGCCAGGAAAACTGATAAAGTTGTAACAAGGTTTTTCATACTACACAGCTAAATGTGCTAGATAACAACTCCCGCGGCAAGCAGCACGGAACCTTGTTCTCAAAAGTGATGATTTAATTAAACTTCCGGTTGCATATCCCACAGCCTGTTTGCTAATTTTTCATCCGCAGTGAAAATTCTACCCGGTCTGGCTTGGTAGATACTTACATCGTATGGAATATGGAACTGCTGCACCAGGTTGCATTGAAGGAACATCCGAACAGCTGCTCGACATGTGTCGTCGTCATCCAGGTCGAAATCTACGGAAGAGGAGAAAACGAAGAAGCGAATTATTTTGTGCTGTTCACGAGCATTATTATGTTTCGCATTTTATAAGTTGATGTACGTGAAAGTATTCATAAGTTAGACAGATAATTCCGTTGCAAATTTTTCAAGTCATTGAGGAGAAGGAAATGCTTGCGCAGAATACATCTCTAATAAAGCATGGATCATCTTAAATCTGGACGCACTGTTTATTATACCATAGCGCTCCTAGTTATCGAATCTGGAATGTTTTGACAGTACTTTGTTTTGAAATGTTTCCTCTATCAGTGCTGAAAATTTCACTACGATTCGTTTTGTTTCTAAAAAGTTACACGTGATGGAAGCTGCGAGACGAAAATTAATTTTGGACACCCATGTCGAAAACCCGACGTGGTTGGGATCAAAAATTGCGAAATCGTTGAATATGATCAAATCGACCCTGTGCAGCATTCTCAAACGTTTCCGTGAGATGCATACTATCTATCACTGCGTCCAGTTCGCAAATAAGGACGCCTTCTACGGAAGTAGAATTAGATACAACGGTTTCTTTCGAAAAACACAATGCGACTGAAAATTTGATTTATTGTCAAAATTTCAATCGCATGAAAAGCTCAGTCAAAATGAATGATATATGTATATAGAAATGTACTAAGCTCGTCCTTCTCAGTCATTCTAGCAACTGAGACTAGCTGGGATGAAAGCGTTCGCAGTGAAAATTTTTTTGGAAGTGCATATAACGTATTCAGAGACGACAGACATTATCAAATGTCTCAGAAGAAGCCAGGTGGCGGAGTTCTTAAAGCCATTTCTAATAGCTTCAATTCTGAAATAATTCCAACCCAAAAATTCATCGAATTTGAGCAGGTTTGGGTGAAGGCACACATAGCAGATGAAACACACGTGTTTGCCTCAGTGTATTTTCCACCAGACCATGCTCATAAAAACACTTATGAAAAATTCCTCATCACTGCAGAAGAGGTAATATCCCATCTATCTGCTGAGGTCCAAATTCATATCTATGGGAATTTCAATCAACGTCACGCTGAATTCATCGAGAACTCTAAAAATGAAAGCATATTACTCCCAGTCGTTGAGGACAATGAAACTTTGCAGTTCATTTTTGTTAACATTTCTAATTTGGGATTGAATCAAATTGATCACATAAAAAACCAGCAAAATTGTTATTTGGACCTTTTACTAACAAACATTTACGAAGATTTTCGCGTAATTGAAGCGCAAAACCCTTTATGGAAAAACGAGGATTTTCATACACTGATTGAATATTCCATATTTATACATGAACATCAAAGACCCAACGACTGCGAATATGAAGAAGTCTTTGAATACCAATCTGCAAATTATTAAAACATTAAGAATAGATTAAACAGTGTCAATTGGCAAGAACTTTTGAATCTCATTTAACTCATAAGTGGGACAGATTTTTTTTTTTCAAAAATTTGCATGAACGAACCCATTGATATCGGTTGATTTGCCAAATATTCATAAGATAAAAATGTTCAGAATAATTCAACTTAAAGTTATTTTTATTGCTGGTTTTACGAGATGTCGACTGTATGTTTGTTATGTGTATTTATTTCCGGCAAATCAGTTCAATTATCTTTAACAAACGAAATTTATTTTTAAACCGACGTTTCGATGGCCCGAGATGGTCGAACAGAAAATCAAATTGACCACATCTGCATCAGTCGAAAATGGAGAAGGAGCCTTCTTGAAGTCCGCAACAAACGAAGCGCAGACATTGCATCTGACCATCACCTTGTCCTTAGTGAGATACGACTGAAAGTCGCGCGTGTCCAGCAGCTAGAGGAGAAAGTCGGATGCCAATACGACGTCCGCCGTTTGGAGAATCCAGCGATGAAAAAGGCATACGTTGAACAGCTTGAATCCCGAGCCTCGGAACTGCCGACAGACGGAACAGTCGAAGAACAGTGGTGTAGAATCAAGAATGCCTTTATCACGACGAGCCATGGTACTCTCGGTAAAGTTTGTGGAAGACGAAGTGAATGGATGTCGGATGAAACCTGGAGGATGGTCGATGATCGGAGAAAGGCGAAAGTCGGAATTGAGCAGGCATGTATCGGGTCAGCCAAAGCAGCCGCCCGCTTACGATATGCGCAGCTGGAAAAGGCAGTTAAACGAGCTTGTAGACGAGACAAGAGAGTCTGTACAAACTCCCTATCCGAACGGGGAGAAAGAGCCGCCACCATTGGAGATATCCGTTTATTATATGATATTTCTCGCCGCCTTAGTGGTGCAAGGACTAATGCAAGAATGCTGCTGAAAGACCGGGTAGGTCAGCTGCTGACAGATCGAACAGATCAGTTCAAGCGTTGGACCGAGCATTTTGAACAACTTTCCGATTCACAAATAGCGATGGCCAACAGAACCCATCGCATTAATAGCGTCAACTCGAAAGCGCCTTCGCTGGCTGAAAAAAAAAGCGGCAATCAAGGACATGAAATCCAACAAAGCGTCTGGAATCGATTGCATTCCTGCTGAAATGCTGGAAGCCGACCCTGCCTTGTCAGCACAAATGTTGCACCGCCTTTTCGCTGACATTTGGGATACTGCAATCCAGGAAAAATACGCTACGAATAATACTGGAACAAATCAACGAATTCCAGGACTCTCTTCTGCTGGTGTTCGTTGATTTCGAAAACATCTGGGCTGGTCTAAGACGAAGAGGGCTCCCAGAGAAATTAGTCCATCTCATCGAAGCACAGTACGAGGCATTTTCGTGTAAAGTCTTGCACGACGGTGTCTTGTCCGAACCAATCCCGGTAACTGCTGGAGTGAGACAAGGATGTATTTTGTCACCGTTGCTTTTTCTCATAGTAATAGATGAGATCTTGACTGGATCGATTGACTATATAGACCAAACCGAGGATTACCGTGGAATCCTTCAACAATGGAGCAGCTTAACGATCTTGACCTGGCAGACGATATTGTTTTGCTCGCCCAAACACAACAAGACATGCAGAGCAAACTCGACGACTTCACCGAAAGCTCCAAGGCAGCAGGTCTCAAAATCAATGTCGGAAAGACCAAGTCGATGAAAATCAACAAAGAAAATCGTTTCAATTTCGTGGTAGCTGGACAACAGGTTGAGACAGTGGAGTGCTTCCAGTATCTTTGCAGCCGGATAACGCCTGATGGTGGTACCAAGAAGAACATTGAAACCCGGACCAGAAAAGCCCGATTTGCGTTTGCGAGTCTCCGAAACATCTGGCGCTCACGCCAGATCTCTCTACGAACTACGATCTGAATCTTCAACTCAAACGTCAAATCCGTATTGCTGTACGGGTGTGAAACTTGGTGCACATATGCGGTGACGACGCGAAAACTGCAAGTTTTTGTGAATCGCTGCCTGCGGAATATCATCCGCGCTTGGTGGCCTGCCAACTGGATCTCAAATGTGGAACTTCATCGCCGGTGTCATCAAAAGGCGCTAGAAATCGAGATTCGGGAACGTAAGTGGAGTTGAATTGGGCACACGCTGCGAAGAGATGAAAACGAGATTTGCAGAGAGGCGCTTGACTGGAATCCAGATGGGCATCGAAGAAGAGGCAGGCCCAAAAGCTCGTGGCGGCGTAGTATAGCCGCTGAAATCCGCACAGTTGACGAGAACATTGGCTGGCAGCAAGTGAAGACGCTGGCTACAACTCTAAGTTGTAGTGTTTCGGGTAAGTAAGGCTGCAACTTCAACCATCTAAAAGATAGAATCAAGATCGCAGGGGGGGAGGGGGCCGGGGAGACCGGGGAGGTTTTTTTAGGTGTCCCCACAATTTTGCCCTCCGTCCTAGCTTCAGATTCCAGAACTTTTAGATATATTGAACTGGTTTTAATAAAAACTTTAGAACAAAACCTTTTTTCTCCTATGGGGCCCCATGAACCAGGGAGGCCGGGGCAATTACCTTCCATTGACTACCACTCACCCCCTAAATCGGCCTTGCTCTTGCAACAAGTCAGCCCCAAAAGCTAATCAAACAACGTTCATTAAAATTGACTAATTTTGTTTTGTTATAGACAAACAGCATTCTCGATGTCTGCCACCTATAAAAGATTGAACAACATCTTAAAAAGCTTTCTATTGAGAATCATCTGATTCACGGAAAATTGCAATAGGTTTTGAACGAAAAATTAAGAATTCTTATAATCTGGAATTTAATATCACCATAAAAAATAATACCATTTGATAGATTGTTCTTTATTATACGTATTTGATCAGAAGACAATTCAAATCTATTCTCAATATATAATTAAAATATTTAAAAAAAATTGGAGTTCAAATTCCTATAACTGATAGCAATTAGGACTGGTTGGTGTACCCAATATCAGGAAATTGTCAAATATTTGGTTTGAGATTAAGGCATTTGGATTATCCGCGCTTTTTGAGGCTTTTTGTTCTACACGACTCAAAAAATTGCAGATCTCGTTTTTTACACATTGACTGATCCAAACATCTAATTGTCACTTTATACACGTCTGGCAAGAATATTACGATCTGGCCACTCCGGAAAACGATTATTCCTATTAGAAAAATCTTCCTAAGTCTTCTTGAGGACATGAATCATGGCATTATTTTGCTTAAAGATCAAGTTAACATCAGTTTTTTTTTTAAATGATACAAATTCCACTATGTCGGGGTGATGTATGTTTCTCAATTCGCAAGCATCACATTTCATGAAGGTGCTTTCCAAGCTGCTGTGTATTGTATATTACAACAAATCAATCGAATTAGCGAATATACACCAAATACACCATATCCTTCAAATTACAAGTGCTAATTCTTTGATATTCTTAAAAAATTCTTTTTAAAGCTGCTTATTTGTTATCCAACACCCTTTACTGGAAACTGGAAAGAACTGACCAGTACCAACTGAGATTCACGAAAGTATTTCGTTCGACAGAATAGAAAATCACACAAATCAGGCAGCTTCCTATGCATTGTTGATGATCTCACGCTCGGTCGCTTCTGCAATGAATCTTCGCCTACACAAGCTTCAGATAGAGTGGTATGTTTTATCCCAAGCCCCATGGATTGGTTTACCCAATTCCCTTCCCACTTTTATGCAGGATCCTTCACGAAAGCGCCTGTTGAATTACCCACGTCTACATACAGGAAATGATACGAAACGAGTTCCTGCTGATTGGGTTGCACAAAATCAAGGCGCTTTGCGGTGGAGAAATCTTGAGGCCGGGAAACATTAGGAATTAGAATGGATATCGTTCCGACATTTGCTGTTGTGATTCCGGCCAGGATTCGTACCAGTGTGATTGGAAATCTGAGGAAATAAAACAATAATCGTTCACACGCACTGATTGCCTCGGCTGAGCGTCCCTATTGATGGCCCCCGTTGAGAGGCAATTAGATTTGGTAAGAGACCGCTAGTTTTGTAATATAGAAAAGACGCCACCCCGTACACTCTAAATGGTCAGTACCTAATTGATTTGAACATAATTGATTCATCTTGAAAATAAAAAAAAAAACTGTCTAACAGATCGTCAGCATTGATATTTCGTTTATTATCTGGCTTCAAAGCTTAAGGTTGATTAGGATTAAAAATTATAATGCTTTAGAAAACATGTTAAATCTCAGTCCGCGTATTTTACCTTTTTTTAAACATTTTTGGTCAAATTAAAACATGACACTCTGATTGATTAAAAATAGAGATTAAACTTAACATGACGTTTAAATTTTTTAAAAAGGAAGCCTCACCGTTATGGCAATTTCTAATTAAATTGGAATCATTTGATTGATAATCCAAGAATCAGTATAGGTACTATGTTAGTTTACAGTAGTAATTAAATTTCGAAAGGGATGCAATAAAAAGTAAACGCAAAAACGAAATCGATACCCATAAAACAAACCCACTGGAATCCTTCGGGAACGTTGCCTAATCTCATAAACCTCTGGTATTCATCTTACTCTGCGGAAGGGAAGTTCAAATTGGGTGAAACCATAAAATACACCCGACGATCGAAAGGCATGTCAACAAAATCATGCCGAAAATTGAAAATTTATACATTTCGATAAATTTTGAATTGTGCCCTTAATACATTGAAATAAATTTTGAGATATTTTCTATTATTTCTGAAAATAGTATCGTTTTTTTTTTCTTTTTGTCTTTTAAATGCCCCTAATTCAAGGATAGCTGTGCATTTAATACCATATCGCCCAGGCGCTCCCACCCGCGCGTATGTCAGGTTGAATAATTCCTAACTGACACGGAAGGATTCATGGCTTCCCCGAAGAGACGTCCTGTCGGCTCGCCCAATTCTGTGTTCCTGGGATAGATACTTGACTTGGGCTGGCCTTCCATGAAATATTCATCTTCGCCCGAAACGTTCCCGAAATTGTACGGACCTTTTGGTAAAGGTGTGTGGATGTATGCTTATTTTTAAGTGAAAAAATAAATTTTTTTTTCTAGTTTTGATATACAGTGAATTCAATAGTGAATTCAATTAGCTCTAAAATCCAAAGACAATGCAACCTTTATTAGTTCTTTCAAAATAAATTTACATTATGATGGTTATGAATGTATGAGAGAATTTTCATAATCGAATTTCAAGACCAACCATAGGTATATGTACATTTAGTAGATTGGCACAAAAAAACTGATCTGTGCAAAATTTAAGCTCAATCGGGCTTGATTTAAAGGTGCCTCAAAAAGCGAATCGGAAAAATGATAATTTTGGTTTGATGCCAAATGACTTAAAAGGCATAGAACGTCGAAATCTGGTGTGATCTCGATAAATCGACTTTCTAAATAGGACTTCAAAAACCACCTAAGAGGGACTAAAGAAAATTCGAAAAATCGATTTTTTTTTTTATTTTGATGACTGAAAATGGATAAAATGTCGTGATATGGAGTTATCTGGACAAACATTATTGCCACAAAACGACTTCTCCGACTTCCGGAAAACGGCCGAATTTTTCAAAAACAAAAAGTTTGAGAAAGTTGGTTTTCAACCATATTTTTTTACGAGATAATACTAGATTTCAACGATTTGTGCATTTTAAAGTCATTTTACTTCAAAATGAAAATTCCTATTTTTCCGATTTTCTTTGGTCCCATTTTGGTAATTTTCGAGAGTAAAGAACCGAAACTTCGAGCGCCTTCGAGACACCTCTAATACAAGTTCGATTGTGCTAAAATTTTGCACTGGTCAGTTTTTTGGGTCAATCTTCATAATATATGTGTTCGGTTTTCATAATTTTATCATGATATATTTCCCATACATCCATTGCCAGCTACATTTTTATTGGAACACATAAAAAATCCTGTAACTTGCCTAATTTTTTTTTTCATCCAATAGGAGCAAAAGGTTGTTAGTTGAACCTAAAGAGTATCAAACTAACATTCCTTCCTTTTTCCCTATTGGCTACTAGGACGTGGCCAGCGCCGTTATTAATCATTTAATAAAGTTGGAGAGCATCAGTTTTAAACATTGAGAATGCACATTGAAATGCACTTATCTTAGGCAACATTCTTTTGGACTATGTTCAAAATCACGGTGTTGAACGTGTTCTGCTTAGCCACGTCAGCGATCGTGGAATTCGAAGTGCATGAATAAAAGATAGCTATGAAGAAAATTCTCAATCAATTATTGTGAGGAAAATTGTAGTTTTGTAGCACTTCGGGTTCATTGATTAAAGGAGGATATGAGAAATCAAACAAGCTAAGCTAAGCTAAGCTTATTTTGTTTTTTTAACTATTTAAAATTTGTGAGCTTCGTAATAAAATGTAAAGGAGAGTTAATTATGAAAAATTGTCACTTCTTTGTCCTCGTATACCTTAACTCATCACGAGAAAATGTATTTGCTTGAAGTTGTGAGCTTCTAAATTCTTTTTTATTTTTTTTTTTATTTACAAAGGTTTTATTAAGGCATTTTACTTATGAAGTTTTTATGTGCCGGGAGTATTTTTCCTAACTTTGGGTTAGTAAGAGGGGGGCCGTAATCGTCGCGGCTACTCAACTGTTAATTCAACTTATTATAGGAAAGGAAAGGGGATTAACTGGGGTCACTTCCAAGAACAGTTTCCGTTAGGGTCCGGTGGTGGCTTCCTGTAGCTGTGGTTTCGATAGCTACCTCAGGGTTTTCGACTTCCTGGCCAGCCTTCTATGTGGTGTTGTAGGACCCGTCGGATGAAAGTTTGTTCTAATAAATAGACGAAACGAGCATTAAATAGAGTACAGACAGAGGGGAAGAGGACTAAACGACCAAGTCAGACATTTTAAGATATTTGTATATAGGGTACAAATATTCAAGATCTAAGTTTGCCAAGATGTCTCGAATTGGAACACCAGGTAGTTTACATCGGGCCCTAAGGGTATCCAGTAGCCAAGCCCTCGATCGATCAAACCGTTCACACGTCCACACAACATGATCAATGTCGTGGTAGCCATCCCCACAAACACAAACATTGCTTGTAACTAGTTGTATACGAAACAAATGCGCGTCAAGCCGGCAGTGATTTGACATGAGCCGAGAAACCACGCGAATGAAATCGCGACTCATGTTAAAATGCTTGAACCATGCCTTCGTCGGAACCTTAGGGATAATCGTATGGAACCAACGTCCCTTTGTGCCATTCTCCCAGCTAGACTGCCAAGCGTTAATCGCTAAAGTGCGAGGTATTGAAAAATATTCATTGTAAGTTATTATCCTCTCGAAGATTTCACCTTGTAACGCGCCCACCTTAGCCAATGAGTCCGCATTCTCATTGCCTTGAATAAGACAATGAGACGGGATCCAAGCTAAGGTAATCATGTACGAATTTTCGATCAAAGCGCCCAATATCCCTGAAATTTCCAGCAAAAAATGGGAAGGGCGCTTCATCAGTTTCATCGATCGAATCGTCTCAACGGAGCTGAGACTATCCGAATAGATGAAATAGTGGTCTACGGGCAGTGTGCGAATGTGTTCCAAGGTGCAGTAAATAGCGGCTAGCTCAGCAGTGTAAACGGAGCATGGCTCTCGAAGCTTGAACGAAGCTTCAAAGCCCTCATTATACACTGCGAAGCCAGTCGCGTTGTCGATTCTAGAACCATCAGTAAAGAACATTTTTGTAGGATCAATTTCACGTACTTTTGATGCAAAGATTGAAGGAATGACGTTGGGTCGGACGTGATCTGGAATTCCACGGATGTCAGCGGTCATGGACAGATCGAATTTTATTAAGGAACTACTGATCGGGTAAAAGTGACTGGTGTCCGAATTTAACAAAGAAGGGTTTATTTCTAACTGACTAAAAGTATGATAATTGTTTACATATTTTACTTGCGAATTAATATTCATAAGCCTTTCCAAATTTTCTATCACCAAAGGATTCATAGTTACACTTCGAATTAGGAAACGTAGCGATAGATCGAAGAACCGATTTTTCAACGGCATTATTCCCGCCAGTACTTCGAGACACATCGTATGTGTTGATTGCATACAACCCATGGCAATACGCAAACAACGATACTGTATTCGTTCTAGTTTAATCAAGTGGGTATCCGCGGCTGACCCAAAGCAAAAGCTTCCGTATTCTATGACCGATAGTATCGTTGTTTGGTATAACCTGATGAGGTCCTGTGGATGAGCACCCCACCAGGTTCCAGTAATCGTTCGAAGAAAATTGATTCTCTTTTGGCATTTTTGTGTCAAGTACCTAATATGTTTTCCCCAGAGGCATTTAGAGTCGAACCAGACACCCAAATATTTAAAACTAAGAGATTGAGTTAGAGTTCTACCCATCATAAGGAGCTCTATTTGAGGTGGGGAATGCTTCCTTGAAAAAACTACTAACTCGGTTTTACTAGGCGAAAACTCGATGCCTAGATTCCTGGCCCAATGTGATAAATTATTTAGAGTTTCTTGTAACGGAGGTTTAATTTGAGTGCCTTTTTTACCTGTGATATGAACAACACAGTCATCCGCAAGCTGTCTTAGCGTGCAATTCTGTGCCATACAAGCATCGATTTCTCGGACATAAAAGTTGTATAGCAGGGGGCTTAAACATGAGCCTTGGGGTAGACCCATGTAACTAATTCGTTCAACTTTGGTTTCTTCATGACTAAAATGCATGATTTTTTCAGACAACAGATTATAAAGGAAATTATTCAATATTGGTGAAAGTCCGCAAGAGTTAAGATTACTAGATAGCACTTCTATGGACACCGAATCGAATGCCCCTTTGATGTCCAGAAATACTGCCCCCATCTGCTCTTTTTGGGCAAACGCCAATTGAATGTCTGATGAAAGTAATGCTAGACAGTCGTTCGTACCCTTGCCTCTACGGAATCCAAATTGTGTACTTGATAACAGATTGTTTGATTCAACCCATTTATCCAGCCGAAAGAGAATCATTTTTTCGAGCAATTTCCGGAGACATGAGAGCATTGCAATCGGCCTATACGAATTGTAATCAGAAACTGGTTTTCCCGGTTTTTGGATGGCGATGACTTTCACTTGTCTCCATTCATGCGGAACAATGTTCATCTCTAAACATTTATTGAATAAATTCAACAAGCGTTTCTTAACGGTATCTGGCAGATTCTTCAACAAGTTGAATTTGATTCTGTCCAGTCCGGGAGCAGAATTGTTACAAGACCAGAGCGCAAGTGAAAGTTCGACCATCGAGAATTGATCCTCCGTATCGGGACTTTTCTCTGTATTCCGATATATTTTCTGTGTTGGTACTGCGTCCGGACAGACCTTTTTCGCGAACTGTGTCAGCCATCGACTCGAGCTTTCCTCACTTTCGTTCGAAGGTGTGTAATTTCGCATGTTTCGTGCCGTTTTCCAAAGCGTGTGCAGAGACGTTTCTCGAGATAACCCATCCACGAATCGCCGCCAGTACCCACGTTTCTTGCCCCTGATCAAGTTCTTGAACTTGCGTTCCAAGGCCAAGTAACGTTGGAATTTTTCAGGCAATCCGGTTCTGCGAAACTCAACAAACGCCTTGCACTTTTCTCCTCGCGCACGTGAGCAGTCTCCATCCCACCACGGAGTGGGAGGCCGTTTCTGTATCGTCGAATTGTCATTCCGTCTGACCTGTGCCCCGATTGCACAGTCCACAATTGTCCCGGACATAAAGCTGTACTCTGCCTCCGGAGGCAGTTCGTCCGTTGACTCGATGGCATCAATGACACCCGATGCGTACTTTTCCCAATCTATATTCTTTGTGAGGTCATAAGGAATATTGATCTCTCCGGGTGGACTACGACCACTGATGATAGAAATATTGATAGGCAAATGATCGCTTCCCTGAGGGTCTTGGATTACCTTCCACGTACAATCCAAGCTCAGAGAGGAAGAAGCTAAAGAAAGGTCCAAAATACTATGCTGTGATTGGGATCCATTAATTCGAGTCACTTCCCCATTGTTTAAGACAGTCATGTTGAAGTCGTCACACAGCTCATAAATAATGTTAGCACGATCATCATCACGTGAGCTACCCCAGCCCACGCCATGGGAGTTGAAGTCTCCCAGAACTAGCCGGGGTTCTGGGAGAAGTGAAATAATATTCGCCAATTGGTTCCCGCTCACGCTTGAATTTGGCGGAATATATACCGAGGCTAGGCAAAGGTCTTGGCCTTTAATTCTAGCTTGGCAACTGACGACTTCAATACCTGGAGATGGTTGTAGTGGAATACGATAGAAAGAGTGGCATTTCTTGATCCCCAAAAGAACGCCACCCCCTCTTTGTCCATCTCGATCCAGGCGAATAATATTGTGGCTATGGAAGTTGAAATCTATGTTTGGAGAGAGCCAAGTTTCGCATAAAGCGAACACATCACAATTCAAATTGTGTACCAATACTTTAAAGGAGTCTAATTTTGGTAAAATACTTCTGCAGTTCCATTGCAATACAGAAACAATTTCTCTTACCTCAGTGGACGAGTTATTCATCAAAAGAAATTGCTTCTGCGATGAGGGTCATAGAGAGAGCTTTCTTTTTCAAGACTTCTCTCAAAAGTGGGACAAACATATTAATCATAGTCCTCCATCCTGCTGGTACGCTGAAAAAGTCTAGGATGAACGCAACAATTTCCGAAAATTTCATCTTACCATCAGCCGAAAAGCTGGGCAAACTGTTCGACGATGGATCAGATGCAGTTTCTTCGGGTATTGTTGCATTCCTGTTTGCTACTGATGGTCCTGAATTCTGAAGGGAAGTCTGGGGTTTTGACTTACCAGAAAGTGGAGGGAAGTCCTTCGGGGACGGATTAAAACCCGGAGGTCTCTGAATAGGAGGGGTAGAATAACTATTTCCACTTTGAGGATTTTTTGTTTTATTAACTTTGCTGGCAGCTGATCGGGGTTGTGTGTTAGTTGTGCGTTTCCTTTTTAGAGCTTGTGAAACATTTTTTTTAACAAATGGCCCAGCTGATGTTCCTTCACATGGATCCTCCCCTTCGGATTCATACTCACTTAGAAGGCCAAACTGGTTCTCTGAGACGATTGGCAAAGACTTCATCAGCATGTCTCTATATGATTTTTTAGAGCGAGTTTTCAAAGAAGTCTTGATTTTTTCCCGGCGCGATATGTACTTTGGGCACGCCGAGAGAGCATGAGATTCCTCGCCTGTGCAATACAAACACTTGCTTACTGCTTGTATTTCACACGAAGCTTCCGCATGCTTCTCCCCGCACTTAGAGCAGCGTGCCTGATTGCAACAGTAGGCGGCCGTATGATCCAACTGCTTGCAATTCTGGCAGAACATAACCGAAGGCACATAAAGTCTCACAGGTAGACGAACCTTCCCGATCGCAACGTAATCAGGAAGTGCAGTGCCGGAAAAGGTAACTCGAAAAGAGTTTGACAGGGAAAAAGTTCTCTCTTCCCCCTCGCCTTGTGCCGATTTTAGCTGACGCGCGTCCAGCACCTTGACCGTGGGAAGGCCAGGGTCTTTGAATCGGCCAACCCCGGACTTCACCAGATCATCGACGGTCAAACCCTCTTCCGTTACCACTCCGTCGATTTCCACGTCACGAGCGGGAACGTAAACGCGATACTCGATCGTAAACTTCGGGTCACAAGCAATGGCATTTGCTTCCTTCAGGCTACCAACAACAATGCGCATCTTGTGCGGTCTCATCGGCTGGTAGCTGATTACGGAAGGATAAGATCTGTCGAGGTCTCGAGCGATGGAAATCACATTAGGTGATTTCCCGTTCATTTTGGACCGGATATAAACTACCCAGGACCCCGTCGATTCAGGTTGGTAAACCCGACGGCGAGGGGTAGCTTTTGGCTCACTTTCATGATCTACAGGGGGACTGTTTACTAGAGGTGAAATTGATGATGCGGGTATTACATTCGTTGAGTGGGGATGGGGGCTGCCAAACATGAATGGGACAGGGGAAATTGATAGGGTATATGTTTGAGCAGGAGGGGGGTCGGTATTTTCCGTGTCCGACATGCTCATAGCCAAGCCCTCATTTTCAGGGACAATTTCTTCGGAAAGTATTTCCTCAGAACCGATATCCTCCCGAAAGGGAGGATCTTTACCTGCCTCGCCGTCGTCATCCATTAGTCGGTAACTTTCCGATGTAATGGGTGTAAGCGGAGAGCAAAACCAGAAAAGAAATTATTAAAAAAAAAAATAATAATAATAATAAATAAATAAGTTAATTAAAAAAATAATAATAATAATAAAATTATAATAATAACCAAAAGAATAACAATAAGGCAATAAAGTGAAGAAGAAGAAAAAAAAACAAAAGAAAAAAAAACCAAAATATATTTTTGGAAAAAAAACGAGTAGTTATTTGTGAACCACTCTAATAAAACCACCTGCTGAACCAACAACGTGGTTCTTTGTTTGCTGGCTGGGATACGGCACAGCCGCACGGCACCAGGGCCTATTGTCTTAAGCCAGAGTGATGATATCGGTGATGAAAAAAACGATTCAGCAGCGCACGGTGATGGATATTTCACTCCCGTATAGTTCGCTACCCGATAATAGCACATCGGAGAAAGCCCTTTACGGTATACCAACCCGAATAACAAGAGCAACAAAACGAACTTTTGTTTTTCACACACCACTTTTGCTTCAAAACACTAGCGATAGAACAAACTCGACTGTCTTCTGCGAGTGATGCTAAACGAATGCCCTTCTAAATTCTTATTTTTGTCAATTTTAATAAGATGGCAAAATAAAAATAAATAAATAAAAGAATAAGCTGTTATATCAGAAATACTTAAAGTATTTTTTTCGCTATCAGTATCAAATATATCGCCTTCACCATGCAGTATCTTTTTTATTCGCTTAGATAGAAAAAAATGCAAGAATATTGCCGTAGAAATTTATATTATGTTTTGTGAGTCATCAGGTCTTGGGATTCAAATGGAGAAAAATACGATTGGCTTTTAAGTGTTAATCTTAAATTTTGAAAATGAAATGTTTAGAGTTCTCAACAGTGTTTCCAAAAATATTGAAGTGAGTTTTGTTTAAGAACTCTTGCGTAGTTCTTGTAAATTAAAAAAAAAAAATCAGAAATTTTAAGATTGATACGAGACGGGAGGAAAGACAAGTTCTTTTAAATGCCTTATGTTGAAAAAGCAGATTGTTAAACTGCTAATTAAAGGGTGTCCTACACCCCAAAATAATTTTGAAATTATTTCTACGGTATTTTTCACGTAAACTAAGATTTTGATGCATCATATCGATTCTACGTGAATTTTGTATTAACCCCAGTGTAGCAAGGACGCCCCGGTAGCAACTACTTTACTTCAACATAATTGCCTCATGAATTTCACGTAAAATCTAAGTGGATGCTTTAAATCGATTTCGACTTCTTTTTCTCAAATTCTTATAGGAAAAGGTCATGCAGCTGACTTTTTTCGTTCTGGAAAAAAGCAGTTGAAAAAGTTGTGTTTAGTTTTCGCTTGTACTATACTGAAAACCGCTTCTTCTGCCAGTTTTCCCAGGATTATTTATAAGGTGAGTTGACACAATATTCGGGATTCGTGGCCGAATAGATTTACCATCGATTTGGACATGGTGAAAATGAAATTTTTCACCAATTTTTCAACCAAGTATTTTATTTTTTCAGACCTCGAAACATTGGAAGGTTGGCGTTAGGTTTGCAGATCAAGTAAATCCGGGTACCTTCAAGGAATTATTGCTGATTTTTTTGTGATTAAGTGTTGGAGTAAAATTCGGTTTGTGTAGTGCAAAATGAAATTTAGAATAAAATTCTTTATAAAGAAACTTCTTGTTTTTTTAAATTAAAATGGAACGAAAAACAAAACAAAAGCAACGAGCAAATCAACCATAGTTACATTTCAATACTAAACGAATTTCACAAATCTTTCATTATCACATCATGTTGTACTCACTAAAAATTCACGTAAATTTTATATGATGTTCATTATGCACCGATTCTTATAGCGACACGTTTAAATGTTTATACCGTAGGATCTACGTGAAAATCAATTGGATAAAAACTATGTAGTTTTTCACGTAGCCCCTACATGCAGATTATTTTGGGTGTACATCAAACTGCATTACAGAAAAAAAAGCGCTATAAAAATTACTCTATATGTTGTGCGATTTTTTAAACATTGAAACATCAAAAATTCTAACATTTGTGATCTTTTGGCATATTTACTGCATTCTTTTTTAATACCATATCCACAGTATAGTTCATCACGCCCAACTTAACTTTATCCTCCGTTTCATAAAGTATCAAATTTGCAACAGTTAATGTATGAAAAAAGTGAAAAATCGTATTTCATTTAAGTTTTTTTCTTGATGTAAACATCATTTCCAACTGTTTAAAATGATTTTTAAGAAAAAATAAAAAATCATGAAATGAATGGTTAAAACTGAAAGTACATTTCTACTTCTATACACAAACCCACTTGTTAACATTTCTTCTGACCCCTTTGAGATGCTTGCAGTTATTCTGAATGACCTTTAGCTTAAAATGTCATCATGTTCATACTAGTAGAAACAAGAAGTTATAAAAAATCATTTCATATTGATTTTTATCAAAAAAAAAAACATATAATTTCAAAATATCTGAAGATAAAGTTGTTTGAAATTGATAACTTTAATCCACCAAAGCTGTAATGCTATAAAAAAAATGTCTTAAAATTTTATGGAATAAAACCAAAGTTAGGGTTTCCATATTATGGAATCAGTTCATACATTAGAAAAACTTTATCAAATCTGTTTTGAGATCGTCAATTCTCGCTCATTGTGTTAATAAGGGCTTAGATTCGAAGTTTTAGTTATAAAAATCATATTTTTTTTTAGTTATTTTACCTGTTATTTCAGGATAAAGACAATTTACCAACATGATGGGAGCATACGAAAATGTTGAAAATTTTCACAAATCTTCAGTAGAATAAATTTGCGACGTTGCTTTTAAGTGACACCGTTTTTATCAACTTTAAAAAAAACTGCCAAAAGAAAAAATGATGGTCTCTTGCTGCACACACATATAAGAGGTCTGTTGAGCACACACTAAAGGTTTTCATATGTGGCAAAAGCAAAATTTATATAAAATATTGTATTTTCTATAGACTCTGCCCTACCTAAAAGACTAAGATTGTCAGAATTATTCAGCACGTAACCGGGCCAGACAAATGCAAGAATTTTTTTTTAATCCTGGCAATATCCGGGCATTTTAGGCTTCCAAAAAATTTCTAATGATCATTTTTATAAAACTTGCTCGAAGAATTTCGTTGTGGAGGCATACATAAAAAAAATTAACAACTTAAATTTGTATTTTATTATTTGACAAATAATGTGAATAGATCCAGGTAAAATCCAGGCATTTTTTAATAAATGGAACCGGGCCGTGCCGGAGTGTTCCCAAATTTTGTATTAATTATTCGGGCAAATCCGGGCAATCTGGCAACCTTATTATAGAATTTTCAACCAGTAAGATGAAGTTAAGAGCTTTCTGTTTCCATTGAAATTTATCAAATCAAAAATATATTTACAGAAACAGTGTTGGTACAAGATAATAAAAGCAATATAAAGTTTGTACATATGTGGTATCATTAAGCCAATCCGTCACGTCCGTTTTTTACGACATCGAAAAGTGTAAAAACTTGTACGTCTATTGTTAATTTTTCAAAAAGTTTTCTATGAGAATCAAAAACTTTAAAAAACTATCTCACGATGTGAGAGACTACATATGTCATCACTCATCAGCATTTTGTTATTATTAAATAAAAATTGAATAAATAAGTGTTGTGGTTGGCACTTTTTCCATATTATTGCTCCTCAATGGCTTTATACTAAAAAGTAAACTTATGCTTGATTTATCCGTTAAAAAATTTAAAACAAATTGTGGGAGAAAATTTTGACGATTTTCAATCATTCATGCTTAACAAGCAAACATATAGTGATACTATTCTAGTTTCGATCACTGTACTAATACACTGTGTAAGAGCCATATGTCCCTAGTCATTTTTAACTATTTCCAAGCAAGTTTTTAACAAAAAATTGCCATTTGTTGATTTTTTACAGCGATTGCATATAATGCAGCTTTAAGGGGACACCTTTTAGTTCAGCCTATTGCTTCGGTTCTGTCAGGAGTTTTTTTTTTCAATTTTTACGATGATCTGCGCTGTTTTAACTGAGTATCTTTTGCAAGAATAGTTTTGTTTTATCGAATAGATTGAACACCTGTTTCTGTTTCGTAAAACATTTAGGTTCTGTCTTTTAGGTTGCCTGTCGTGTTTTTTTCCAAATTTTAATAAGGTTTTTTTAAAGTGAATTGGAGCCAAAAGGAAATCTATTAAATGCAATTTTGTAGCGTTGGAAGTCATGCAAAATCGTTGCTCGTCAAAATAGGAAAATCCTGTAATGTATGTAGTTGTTTATATATTTTGTTTTCATCTTATCATTGGTTTGAAATTATGTTTATCAAAACTTGGACTTCATGCAACTGTGTTTGGAACATTGTCATCCAATTACGGCCAAGCCTCGGTTTCATTTCAAATGAAAAGGATCAAAAGGGGCACGTTAAACGGAAGTTAACTGCTCTCAGAACAATTCGGTTCACCTGCACCCTGCTTGCATAAAAAATTACTAGTTGTAACAAAATAGATACGCATGATGGTGTAACAATTGCCTCGCTTTCTAACGTCAATTATGTCGAATATATTGGTGTTGTGGATGGAAGGGAATGATTTATAAGCACCGATAGCGTGAGAACTGGGTCGATGGCAATCAAAATGACAACATCAACAATTCATTAGATGTTGACTGATAACAAATGCTTATGAAAAGGGCCTACACGCGAACAAGAACACACGAATTAGGGGTTTAGGATATTAAACAAGATAAGAATGAGCCAACAAGGCTTCTATCGAGTACATTCAATATGATTGAAAAAGCATTCCAGATTGCCCGGTTTTATTTTTTATTCGGGCATGCGAGGACACCCAGTGAAAATTTCGATTTTTGTTAAAAACTCCCGGACATTGCCCAGATTTGTTAGCATTATAAGCAAAACTAAGCAGAAAACTCATATTGACGGATGGTATATTTTGATTTAAGGAGGCATGTTCAGAGTTATTTACCTTCATCAAAATAACAAACAAAAATTATAGAAGCATTTCAAATGATTTGAACGCTGCTTCGATGAAAAATTGAATTTCAAAGTGATTTTCTTTTATTCTTTCCAAAAAAATGCTTGAATCTGGCTTAGATTTGTTGCAGTATTATTGGAAAATTCTAATCAAATCTCCAGTTTTTACCAGGTTTAAAAAATGCCTGGAATTTCAAGCCCAGATAAGTGGAAGGTAAATTTTGGAATGCTAATAGGGGGATAAGGGCATAACGAGCACCCGGGACATAATAAGCACTCCTCTTTTCTACAAAAGTTCGTATTTTATTAAGTAAATTTTCATGAGGATGTGTTTCGTACTTCCTATAGTGTTAATTTTTCACAAAAAAAGGAATCTCTTTCTCATCTTTACAGAGATATTTAAAAAAACCAGCTAGGTTCTCAAGTGACGAAAATATTATAATTATTGAGCACCACCAAATAAGCTCTTATGATCTTTAAATCATCTTGATCTATAATGTACGCTCTGCAACATGATGTACTCATTATCTCTCAATTTTCACTATCATAAAATTTTGATTTTTCACTTTATTCAATATTAAAACACGTTTTTTCTTTAATTTGTTGGCTCGGGGCAAACAGAGCACTATTAATAGGGGCACGATGAGCTTTTTCTGCCGTATAATCTAGCAGCGAATTCCACTCGGTGTAGTCAACTGAATTATAGAGCTGCAGTTTACATCTGACGATATGGCCTTTTAGTAACGTCCCAAGCAACCAAAAGTCTCGTTAAAAAGGTCGAACACAGCTTAATCAGCTTAATCAATGTGCTGAAGTTCCTTTTATTCAGCCCAAAATTTAAGTTCTTATTGAAACTTTGAAGTTCCATTAAAGATTTGAACGGCCTTCTATTCAGCCCACAAGTAAACGTTTAATCAGCAAAAACAAAAAATAATTCTCCTCTCCTCTCTCATTTTGGTCATCACCAGCCCATGTGGTGCTGCCGGTTTCTCGGCATCCATCTTTATTCCTCCCATCCCCTCACTCAATTGATCATACTTAATTGCTTTGTTTTTAATTTTGTTCGATACATGTCGGCACGCACGCCAGTTCTGCTTCACAATTATTTGATTTGCTTACTCAAGCAATCAAACAACGTAATGGAAAAAATTAGTCCTGGTACCAGATTTGTACCCCATCCTCCGAGTTGATAGCCGAACACGCTGCCACGACGCCACGCTTAGATTTTGCCTTACCGGCAGCTAAAATTCGAAGTGATTATAATCTTCCTAGAATACCCTCAAGTGCAGCCAGCGGCCAGCAGCAAAGACGCATGTTGATTATGACTAAGAAACATTACGAAACGGCGTATAAATCAATCGCCAAAATAATATCGGTTTTAAAGAAATGGAATTCCATGTTTATAACTGTTAAGCATAAAATTATACAAATCCTTGAGTTTATCTTGATATTTAATTAATGAATTGCTTCAACTGACTTTCAATGTGTGATCAATTCGTGGTATATAAATACAGTTGGACGAAATTTTATAAAGTCAAAATATTTATTCTTTTCAAAAACAATCATTTGCGAGTTAGCTTTAAGTTGTTTTGAGTTGAAGTTTCAATATAAATTATACATTTCAACAATTTTCAAGCTCCAAAAAATGATTAATTTATTATATGCCCTTTTGTGATGTTCGTTCACATTTCATATTCATGAAATGGCGGACATGTCTCTTAAAAGGTTATTTGAGGAACATTTTGGAACTTCGAGTCTATAGAAGGCTATTTGAGACCCAATTTGTAACTTTTATTCTGAATGATGCGAATTACATGTCACAAAAAAGGCTATTTGAGGAACTTCTTGGAACTTGAAGTTCACAGAAGGCTATTTGATACCCAATTTGTAACTTTTATACTGTGTGGATGCGAATGACATGTCACAAAAAAGCTGTTTGAGGAACATTTTGGAACTTCAAGTCCATAGAAGGCTATTTGAGGAACCTTTTGTAACTTTCATGCTCACATTCGAAGAAATTTGGAACCAATTCCCTTTGGAACTTTTGTTCAGCGTAATTCGAACTTTGGAGGCACGAGTTTAAGTAGATATGAGACTTTTGGTTGCTTGGGGTGTCGGTGAGGTAATCAAAAGAGTAGAGTTCGAATTCTGTTCGAGGTGATTTTTTTGCATTTACCATTCATGATGGATTGTTTTTTATTGTTCTATATACGGCTAGTAGCATCATCCGCCAAACAAAGCACCGGAAACATAATGTATGAGCGTGCGTGAATTGTTTGTACTCTACAAACAGACCTAGGTTAATTTGTTATTACTTTGTTAGATGAATCTACGACTCACCTGACTTCATCGAGTTGCTAGATTCCCCGGCAGAAAACTCTCATCCTGCCTCGATTAATGGTGCTTATACTACCCCAGGGGGTTTTCAGCTTTTGGCAAAAAAAATTTAAAATGCATTTTTAAACGTTTTAATCTAGTTTTTCAAGTTTCAGCCAATCAGGAAATAGACTATTTTAGTGTTCGAACACGAAACAAATTTGTAATTTATATATTATAGCTGTTTTCTATAGTTAAATAAGCGTTTTCCTTAAGGTGGCCATTATGTCCTTATCTCCCCTTTTATTGGTATCACTAACGATCATACGTTTTGCCTTCCAATATCTCTCAAATTGTACGTATCTGCATTCATTCTGATGGATTTGCAATTAAAATCCTTTTGAATAACTTTAAAGACTGATTACCAATTATTAAAATATCGATCTAAATTTGTAAATCGTACCACACATTTAAAACAAAAATTGAACAAAACTGATTGTCGAAAGTTTCAGAGAATACATTCTACCGCTCTTCGCAAGCACCTGTATGATCCATTTTTAGACCACAGACATCCGTCATTCAATGTTGTTCAATCTACCAATGCATGGGTATTCTGTCTGTCCATCTCTTCAATTCCCTGCGTCGCATTTCACAATTGAAACTGTTCCCATTGAGTAATCGCTGGCAGGGGACAAGCCCAGGATGACCAGAATCCATCGTATTTCCCGTTTTAATTGGATTTGCGTTTCTGGTGTTCTTAGAGGAAGCCAGAGGATGCCATCTGCCCCGAGCCGGGTCTGGTTTCCGGGATTAGACGGATTATATGCAGAGGGGTTTATAAGCTTTTCTACATTGTGGTGGGGCCAGCTGAACATTGCTGTGCAGGACTGAACGAGTGGGCACAATGCAGGGGGCAATCTGAAAGTTTGAGTGCGTTCTCGTATTTCTAATGGGCAGTCTGTTTTAGTCGGAATGTGTTTTCAATCAAGATAAAGCAAACATTCATCGTGCATCAAGAAGAGATTTAACGAGTTACGAACTTTACATTACACTAGAATCATTGTTGATCGTTTAATTTTGATGTCGAACGAGCTGTAGAAATAGAAGTTGGATTCAAAAACAAGCTGATTGAATACAATTGAAAGAAGATTAGTTATATTATTAGTTTTATATCAAATTGAAATCACATAATTCTCGATAGATGTTCTATAATTTTAAAGTTTATTTTCCCATTAAAATTGGAATAATTGGGAATCTCAAAAATGGGACCTGAACTACTCGATAGTTAGGTTCGCATTGGAAAAGTCTTAAAAAGCAATTTTTTAAATAACCTTTATTGCAGAAAGTAAAATGTTATCTACCAAATAATTCCATGTTGTACCATCAAACGGGGCAGCATGCAACAGCGGGCTTACTCGCAATATTTGTGTACATCGCACTGATATAATTTTTAATTTTATAAAACGTAATCGAGTTAATGAATACAATCATCATGATATAATTTTTCACATCTTAAGTTAGTATTTTAAAGTTTTTCATTTTCCTTCAAAATTTAAAAAATCCATCAATAAATGTACAAATTTTAACATTTTTCGATGCCGTAAAAAACTATACCCAGTATGACGGATTGGCTTAATGATATGTACCACCTACAAACTTTAAACTGGTTTAATCATCCTATTCCAACACTTTTGATGAAATATTTGTCGAACAATCACAAATATTTTATAATTAAACATTTTTATAATTCAGTTACCTGCCCGGGGTAAGATGCATCAAAATGCAAATCAAAGAGACTCCTTGTAAATTTCGTTTCCATATAGGGTATTTCGAGGGAATGTGCACCTGCTAAGGGAAATGACCTTGTTTGCGGAATAAACAAGCTGAACACCAGAATACATTGCAATATGTGCTTCGTATTTCTATCTTCTGCTCCTATTCCGTCAAAAATATTACCTTTTTTTTGTAAAAACTTTGAAAATATTCGTTTTTTTTTACAAACGCCTTCAAAAGCAACCTACGAAATCGTTGGATGTTAAACGCCCCAGTGCACACTGGTACAGAACATCAATCTAGCGGAACTAAATTAATAGCGCCCATGGATGAAAAGATAGACTTTTGATGTCTTCGACAACATTGCATAGTATTACAAGGCGCAAACTTTGAAATAAAATATACAGTCGAGGGGTCCACCAATAGCAAGATAAAAAAGCTAACTTTTTTGTTAAGCATTTTAGAGCTTTGGTTTTTTCTACAAAGTTGTTTATCTTAACAAAATACATAACTTTGCTAAACAAACTAAAGTTCTACAATTTCATTCTAAGGAGCTACAATGAAATGAAAAAAAAAACCTTGAAAAAACAGTTTTTTTAATCTGAAACGTTGTAGGTAAGATAAAACAATTTTCAGTTTTCGAAACAAAGTTGGAAAAAGTTAAGATCTACAATTGTTTTGTACATTATGATGTGTTTTGAAATTGCTGAAGCGCTGTAGAAAGAATTTAGTGTAATATATTAACGATTTTCAAAGAAAAGTTTATCGAATTGCGCAAATTTTCGCACTATCAGCCAATGTGGATTTTATTTTTGGTGTTAAGAGGAATCATTACCATATAAAACTAGCGTGGAACTCGGTGGAACTCGAAGCAATTTTAAGATTGAAAATCTAGTATTTTGTTCACAAATATCACTTTTTTTTAAAAACTTTATCAGTTTCTTACTTTCTTTGATGCAATTCACTTGCAGAATTTGAGAATTAGAAATAATTAGATGATTCAACCGGTTTTCCATATCGAATTTATCAAAATGGTCATAGATCCTTTAATCAAATTGAGTTTGTAATCCAACGAAAACTTATTATCTCAAAAGTGTTTTTTTTTTTCGTTAAATAGAGCAAAAATTGGCCTGCCACTGAAAGCTGAAAGCTACTTTACTTTTGGAGTTAAATCACTTTCACGTGTTCGTACAGATATCATTTATGTAATGATGTACAGATTATAATGATAAATTTGAAACGGAAAACCGGGTAAATCATCTAATTATTTCTTATTCTCAAATTCTGCAAGTGAATTGCATCAAAGAAACTAAGAAACTAATAAAGTTTCTCATAAAAGTGATATTTGTGAACAAAATACTAGATTTCCAATCTTAAAATTGGTTCGAGTTCCACCGAGTTCCACAACAGTTTTATATGGTAATGATTCCTCTTAACACAAAAAAAAACCGCATTGGCTGATAACAGTGTTCCGAAAATCAATCAAAACAAACACTCAGGATGCGTTTCCTGTTGGAAACATTCTGATTGTATAATGGGATAGCGCCTCTCGCAACTGCTTCGCCTGGCTGGTATGGAATCTCGATCAGCGCTCCTATCAGCTATGCAAACCGAGTCGCATCATTCAGAATTATCGGTTTAGCAAACATCGCATATCGGAGATGATTGAGATACAAACTGATCCATTCTGAATGTAGCTCACTCAGTATCTGCCTGAATTATATGAAATTCAAAATTATTTTTTGCAGGACGAGAAAAATCAAACAGTTGTGCGGGACACCATAAATTCTCAGTAGTTTTACCGTGACGGACGACAGTTTAATAAAAGAACTTGTAAAAATTGAAAAACACGGCGAAAGTGAACATCTTTCCCTCACAAACACAACTACAATTTGATTTTAATCATACTGATGTTAAAAAACGTTATAACAACAAATAAATTTATTAGTTTGCTGTATATCAAATCAAACAAAATACGCTAATGATCGGCTTCATGTATCACTCACTCACTGCCTGATCCATTCAATCCTGATCGAAGACCAACAAGATTCGCCATATGCATTGCGCATTGGTGAGATTCCAATTTGATGATGGTGCTGCACTGTTTTGACAGCAAGCATCGTGCGAGGTGATTTGTATTTAAGCGATGAATTGAACGATCGATGATCGGGTAGGTCCAGTAGCAATCAATAACGAAACCCGACCGCTGTACGTTCAGGTGCGAAGGGCAATCAGAAACATTCATTGAAAATGAGTGATATTCGGAACATTGGCTGATAGTGCGAAAATTTGCGCAATTCGATAAACTTTTCTTTGAAAATCGTTAATATATTATACTTAATGCTTTCTACAGCGTTTCAGCAATTTCCAAACACATCATAATGTGCAAAACAATTGTAGATCTTAACTTTTTCCAACTTTGTTTCGAAGACTGAAAATTGTTTTGTCTTACCTACAACGTTTCAGATTAAAAAAAACTGTTTTTTCAAGTTTTTTTATTTCATTGTAACTCCTTAGAATGAAATTGTAGAACTTTAGTTTGTTTAGCAAAGTTATGTATTTTGTTAAGATAAACAACTTTGTAGAAAAAACCAAAGCTCTAAAATGCTTAACAAAAAATTTAGCTTTTTTATCTTTCTATTGGTGGACCCCTCGACTGTATATTTTATTTCAAAGTTTGCGCCTTGTAAAACTATGCAATGTTGTCGAAGACATCAAAAGTCTATCTTTTCATCCCTGGGCGCTATTAATTTAGTTCTGCTAGATTGATGTTCTGTACCAGTGTGCAGTGTAGGCAAATGATGCTCCAAAACATTGGATCAAAACGACTCGAAAACAACATAATATTTACAGTGAAAATAAATTAATTCTGTTATTTTGTTCGGAAAAAAGGGCAAAAAACATTTACTTCCAAGTTTTTCTACACATAAAAATAAATGGTTTGTTAACATTTCTCAATGAAAAAATGAAATTTTTTGAAATTCTTGACTTTATTTTGAACTGCGTCAGTTTGAACCAAATTTTTCTGCTGCTTTTGGCGACAAATTTAGTGAACTGATTTGATTTTCTGTGCACGTTTTTTACTTAAATCCGATCGAAAGTTCTAATTATTACGCATCCTAATGATAATTTAGGACTAAGCAAAGATGAAGATCGACATATAATTTCGATAATCGGTCTGTATTCATGGAAAACTGCACTCCAAAATTTAGAATAAAACACGTGGTTTTGTTTACATCTTACCGAACAGCACCTTGAGAGGAAGGCGATTTGTCCCTAAATTCATGGGGGCATTTTGATCGAACATTTGAAATTTAATTTGTCTTCAGTTTACCATAAAACAACAATTTACCACAGTTTTCATCAATTGTTTTTGTGATGTTTTAAGCAATCATCTTGGTGTAAAAGCCTATTTCATTTGATCACGTTTTACAACTTAAGTGAGGATAGCCACCTCAAAATTCAATTTAATTGTTATGCGTGTTTTAATGAATATCTGGTAACCATTTTTATCAAAATTACAAGGTGTTGGTTTTAAGAACACATTTGTGTGAAAAGAATCCACTAAAGACTTCGCAAATCTCCAAATTTATCAAATTATTGTCGCTGGCGTTTTACCCCGCAAGGGCATTATGATCCTTAGGGTTTGATGAGATCCCTTTTCTACCCATCTGCCTATTCAAATCTCAAAGCTTCGCGTCGCTTACTTTCCCATGTGAAAAGTGAGTGGAGCTGAGATCCCTCTTTTTCAGATTTATTGGCATTTTCGCTCTTGTAATGTCAAACTTAAGTGTATGCAAGAGCCCCATAATGTGAACAAATCGCAGAATGATTAAAATATAGGTGGCCCAAGATACCCCACAAAATGTGGCCCACGATTCCCCACAAGCTATGATTTGCAAATAGGTTTCGTTTGTGTGACTTACTGATGTTTCATCAAAAATTCCTTTTCCAGGACATAATAAAACTACACAGCAAATATTATTTCCTGTAAAATTACGCAAATGTCCTGCAACAAAGAGGAGCAGGACATTTACCGTAATTTTACAGATCGAAAAACAAATAACGTGACATTTAATTTTCAGTGTACAACTTTTTTTACAGGACATTTGCTGTAATAATAAATGAATCTTTGTTAACTTTCAAGGAAAAAAATTTAAAATTACAGGTTCTGTTAATTACAGGTTGATTTATTTTAAAGGTTGCAGTTTCAGTGACACCTAATCTTCAAAAAAATTTTCTGTGTAAGATTATAAGCGTATGACCATATTTTCGTTATGAACTTTAGGGTCCCCATCGATGCAATTGCGTGCTTGTTTGATTATGATTTTTTTTAATTTTTTAAAGCTTTATAAATAAACTAGCTGACCCGGTAAACTTCGCTTTACCCGTTACTTAATAAATTGTTGGAAAATATTTACAGTTCTTCAACTTCTTCGTGCTTGTGAATCAGTTTTCATGAAAATTGCCTTCAAGTTGTTCGAGTTTTTTCCCGTTTCTAGTTGATTTTGTATAGGAGCCCCCCTTCCATAAAAAGTAATAATCTCGAAACTATTATACAAACCATCTCTGGTCCGAAAAACCCTCGGATACCAAATTTCACTTAATTCCGACAGACCTTTCATACGTGATGGTGTTACAAAGAAAACGCCTCCATTTTTATATATAAGATATGGAAAAGAAATAATTTTGTATGGGGACCCCCCTTCCATAGAAAGTGAGGTTCTTGAAACTATTATACAAACCATCTCTGGCCCAAAAAACCCTCGGATACCAAATTTCACTTCATTACAACCGACCATTCATACGTGATGGTGTTACAAAGAAATCGCCTCCATTTTTATTTATAAGATGAAGCATATGATGCGTGTTTAAGTCAACAACATATAGGATAATATGCGTACGCAAAGCGACGGCTATGACAGATGGATTGGGATTTTTATCTCAACACACATCTGAGATATTCAGAGTGGCCCACATTTCCCCATGGTCCAACGTTACCCCACTCTACCCTACTTAAATTTGATAAAAACTCTTTAGAATTATTCGGTTTGTGTCGTATTTCACATGGATGATGTATGGGAGCCCTTAGCATTTTGTATGAGAGACACTTCCTTTTAAAAGAAGGAAGGATGTTTTATGCTTTGTTTATTTTTCTTAAGTAAAACTTGTTTGGATTCCAAACTCGATGAAAATGGCTTGAAAAAATGCTGGGACCTATCAAATTTTACTTTGATTTTATACGGGCCCTATCATTTCGAGGATGGGTGGTGCTACTATTGCTAAAAATCATCTCGTAATGTAAGAATTCTTTTATGTTCCTACTGTTTGAGTTTAAATTTATATTATTTTAATTTTGAACCTTAACTCTCTATAACTCAACAACAAACAAATAGAATTTGGGACCTGAACTCTTTGTTGAAAACTACGAATTACAATAAGAGGTCATAAATTAAATTTCAAGTCGTTCTGTTAGCCCGTTTGTACATGATGATGTTACAAAAAACGCGTAAATGAGGATTGGCCCGCCAAAACCATTGAATTTTTTAAGAGCATGTTTTAGAGATATTAAGGCATATAATTAATTATAAAAAAAATCATTTCACTAAGGCCATAATAATTCTTCAAGAGCCGGAAAGTCATTTTTAATAACAGCAACGATAAAAATCGTCCTTCAATCAGAACACCAATCATTTGAATGGTATTTTTCTAAGATTGTTAAACCTTACAATAAAATAGAAAAGTATGATGAGTCACCAAAAGCAACTCTAAAATTAGATTCTGTAGCCTTGCTGTGCTGCACTCACCGATAAACTTGAAGCTGTACAGCTTGTACTCCTCGGCCGAGGCGATGGAATCGTTGACTAGTTTGAGCGTCTGATCCGGTGGGGCTGTCGCGTGGTAGGACAAACATTCGAGGGCCACCTTCTGTTTGGCCATCAGTTTGCAGGCACTCTCGTACATCTGGGTGTTGTGAATACCCAGGCCACAGAAGATGGCGAATGCCTCGAAGATGGAAATATCACAGCTCGTAAATTGTAGATTGTTATCCTGCATCCAGAACGAGTGGGTGTGTATTTGGGGAATAAAACGGACAAGAAAGATTGATAAGGGATCAATATTTCACACACTGCCCACTGCCCAAGCACGAGGATGTGTTGATTCGATGGGTATTCAATAGGCAAGCAACGTGGGTTTTTCGAACTTTGGTTGCAAAAATAGTTCATCAACACGTCCTACGCTTTCGCCACAAATTGGCCGCAGCTAGGAGGGACACAGAAGTCTATAACCTCTAACCTTATTAATTAATTGAGCGACACCAATCACATTTTTCTGCCCGTTGACGATTGGCATGCAGAGGATGGTCCGGGCGCTGAGTTCGTCCGTTTCACCGGAAGTGTTGCCGGAACCCTGTTGCTGGTGACCTTCTCCGGCTGCGATTTGTTGCTGCTGAGGATGATAGATGGGTTTGTCCTTGAGCCATTCCTCGACATCCTGGATGTTGAGCGTTTCTCCGGTACGGGCCACATATTCCGCAATCTGCGCCAGGGTCGAGTTATTCAAGTCGTTCACCGATGGACGCGAAATATTGGCCGCGGACGAATTGTCCCCACCGAGCTCGAAGATCATCGTAAACCGGGTGGAGATTGGTTGCTGGTTGACAGTAAAAAAAAGAATAGAATAGTATTCAAAATAGTAAAAACTAGGTTTCTTTAAACTAAGAATTTTCGGAAATAATGTACCTAGTGGAACTAGAGGCAAAATGAGCTTCATGATTGATATAGGCACCCTTTTTACGGAAGGACGTATTTCGTTGGAAAACGATTATGCTACACTCAGGGTGACTTTTCAGATTTCAACTCAAAAAATCTATACCACTGAATGTTTTCCTGATGACTATTCCTAATTCAACGCACTATTCAAAACGAAAAACCAACGAAGGTCTAAATAACTTGAAACTTGTATTGTATTAAAACTCATAAAAAACACTTAATTTACTTTACTCATTAAAAAAAATTCAGACAATGAAGTTGTTCAATATAATTGTTTAAGCTCTAGTGCAACATAACTACAACAGTTGAACATTTCAACAGATTGGTTATTTTTTGCAATGAACCAGTTATCTGACCTTCAAATACCTACATGGATATAAAACTGCTACCCCCATAACGTAGGCTTTTTAAAATTTCACTCTTATTATTTTTTATCTATATGAAATTTTGAATTAATTCTGCAAAACATTACACAAATATTGCGGAAATCTTGCATTAATATACTCAAAATCCAATGTACAATTAGATTGAGGTATAAAAAAATATCAGACATTGAAAAAATACAAAATGTTGTAAATACAGCTAACGTTGATAATTGACAAAAACTCTGAAAAACAGCAACCTTCAAAAATTCGTCAAAAATTTTGTGTATCATATTTTAAATCTAGAGATGCTAAAATGTGCAAAATTATGTCAACTTATCAATCCTTTTTTTCAAAATGTATTTGGTGTGACTTCAACAATATTGACGGTTTCTTTATTGAAAACTTGTTACACAACTTGTTTTGCATTTTTTGTGGTCATGATTTTAAAAAAATTAAAAATATATATGTATATATCCTTTGGGGTAACGTATAGCTTCTAACTTCAGCTTCCTTGGACACTAAGTGAAATTTTTTACTGAGCATTACTTTGCTGCGTAGGTCCAACGGCGCGAGGAATAAATCGAGTGTCGATACGACGTCCGCCGGTTGAAGAATCCAGAGATGAAAAAGGTAAACATTGAACAGCTTGAATCGCGAGCCTCGAAATTGCCGACAGACGGAACAGTCAAACCTGGAGGGTGGTCGATGATCGGAGAAAGGCGAAAGTCGGAATTGAGCAGGCATGTACCGGGTCAGCCAAAGCAGCAGCCCGCTTACGATATGGGGAACTGGAAAAGGCAGTTAAACGAGTTTGTAAACGAGACAAGAGAGCCTGGACAAACTCCCTGGCCGAAGAGGGAGAAGTGCTGCTACCATTGTAGTTATCCGATTACTTTATAGTATTTCTCGCCACCTTAGTGGTGCAAGGACTAATGTTAGAATGCCGCTGAAAGACCAATCAGGTCAGCTGCTGACAGATCGAACAGATCAGCTCAAGCGTTGGACTGAGCATTTTGAACAACTTTTCCGAGTTACAAATAGCGATGGCCAACAAAACCCGCAGCTCGAGGCGCCAACAGTAGGGGAAAACTGTACAAGACGCACCAGCGGGGTAAAATGGCCCATGTCATTCTTTCTCAAATATACACTAACCTATGGCTTCGAATGATGTTTTTATTCATTTTTATTGTAGTAAACAAGCTTTTTCTTCATTCATTAGATACAAAGTTCACAAAATCTACTTTAATTCTTAGAAACAGAGGAATTAATGGAATCAGCGTGAAACTTGTAATTTTTCATAAGTTACATATAAGGTTTTATGGTAAAACAGCTTGCGCAATCTGATCAAACTACAGCTTATCGTTTTACCACTCATGTGCTTTTTTGGAAGACTATAAATATTTTGTTGTATTTTATTAACTTCCTACAAATTTTATCCAAAATCAAACATATGAAAATTGGGGCAGAATGCCCACAAGACCACGTGTTTTACGCTCAAATTTTGAATGCTGTTTACTTTTGACAAAACCCGAATATCAAAACAAAATGCCTTTCTTTTTATTTGCTGACTCCCAAATGACGATAACATTGCATAATTATAACAAATTTCGTCCTTGTTCGAGTTAAAACGGTGCACCAATATTCGATTCGAAAAAATTATCGGCCGCCATGTTTGCCGCGATATCACTATATCAGTCGAAAAAAATGAATTTCGTTGCCTACTTGAAGGCGTTTTATATATAAGGATATTAAAAAGTGTATTTTGAAAAGCGAAATTTTCGATCAGTTTAGCAATACTAAATGATTTTTAGCCAAAAAAAACGGTAGTTTACAAAACTACGATGAACATGTAATTAAACATATGGTGTTTCAATAATTACATTCCGTATAATCATTGTTCCATTTCTTACCACCCTTCCTGTTTGGTGCGTTCTGTCCACTAGTTTTGGCGTTCTACCCCGCGGTTTGTTTTCTGGCTGTTTTAGTTTTTATTCAAAAATATAGTCAAAATCAAGTTTTTATCATATTTTTTGTTTTCGATAATACGTAGATTTCATCCTTGAATCGTTGTCAACTCTCAATTTGGTTCTTAAATGATTGGTATCTCTATAAATAGCAATTATGCTTAGCTGGTGCGTTTTGTACAGTTTTACCCTAAGTCGCATTAATAGCGTCAATTCGGAAGCGCCCTCGCTAGCTGAAATAGAAGCAGCAGACAAAGACATGAAATCTAACAAAGCGCCTGGAATCGATTGTATCCCTGCTGAATTGCTCAAAACCGACCCTGCCTTGTCAGCACAAATGTTGCACCGTCTTTTATCTGACATCTGGGATACTGCAACATTCCCGGCCGACTGGATGCAGGGTGTCCCAAGGTCCCAACAAAAGGAGACCTGACAGAGTGCGGTAACTGGCGGGGCAAAACGTTGATCTGTACAACCCTCAAAGTACTCTGCAAAGTGATCCTGAACAGGATAAAGGAGAAAGTAAACGCTACACTCCGACGGCAACAAGCTGGATTCCTATCCGGACGATCATGTGTGGATCACAACGCTACGAATAATACTGGAACAAATCACTGAATTTCAGGACTCTCTTCGGTGTACACCGAAGCTGTATACATGCAGGACTCATCCCAGGTCCATAATGCTGAGCAGCTGACGAAAATGATAGTAGCGGTGTGCGACATGACCATGCCCAGAAGAAATACACCGAAGTGGTGGCGACGACCGGCTCACTGGTGGACTTCAGAAATAGCTGAGCTTCGTACTAGCTGTCTAAAAACTAGACGACGAGCTCAACGGGCGAGAAATGAAGCCGACAGAGAAACGAGAGGTGCCGTTTACCGAGCAGCCAGGGTGGCACTTAAGCGAGCGATTAAAGCAAGCAAAGAGAACTGCTACAGAGCGTTATGCCAGAGCGTAGATGATAACCCATGGGGCCAAGCCTATAAAGTTGCACTGGCGAGATTCGGTGGCCCAAGGTCGCCGACTGAAAAGTGTCCGGAAAAACTGAAAGAGATCGTTGCACATCTTTTCCCGCAGCATGGCCCGACGCAGTGGCCACTTACCCCGTACGACGCGGGTTCCCACGACATCGAGCCAGTAACGAATGAGAAACTTGTGGCTATTGCTAAGAAACTTGCGGTGAATAAGGCCCCTGGTCCGGACGGAATCCCAAATGCAGTGCTGAAGGTGGCGGTACAGACCATTCCGGATACTTTCAGAGTGGTGCTACAAAAGTGTCTCGACGAGGGAGCGTTTCCCAATTTGTGGAAAACGGCGAAGCTGGTGCTACTACCGAAACCAGGGAAACCCCCAGGGCACCCGTCATCATACAGACCCATTTGTCTGCTGTACACCCTTGGTAAGCTACTGGAGAGGATAATATTCAACAGACTTATTATCAACACAGAAGGCGAAAGTTGACTGTCGGACAGACAGTTCGGTTTTCGAAAAGGGAGATCTACGGTGGACGCCATCCAAATGGTGACAGAGTACGCGAAGCGCGCATATAAAAAGAAGCAGACAGGTGTTCGTCACTGCGCCATCGTGACAATCGACGTTAAGAATGCCTTCAACAATGCCAGCTGGGAAGCGATTGCCAAAGCGTTTCACAGGATGCGTGTTCCCAATACCCTCTGCAGGATAATAGGAAGCTTCTTCGAAAATCGAGTCCTGTCGTACGAAACCGAAACTGGGTTACGATCTACTGCCCTAACAGCGGGTGTTCCACAGGGTTCCATACTCGGACCTGTGCTCTGGAATGCCATGTATAATGAGATGTTAACGCTGAAACTACCAGCAGGCGTGCAGATATTCGGATTTACTGACGATATCGTGCTCATGATCACTGGCGAAACAATTGAGGAGGTAGAAGACCTTGCAACGGTGTCCGTAGATAGGGTTGGCATCTGGATGGAGGGAGTTAAGCTTCAAATAGCTCACCAAAAAACCGAAGTTCTGCTCGTGACCAATAAAAGAGTTGGGGGGCACACGACATCTTCAAAACAGCAGCTGAAATACCTTGAAGTAATGGTCGACAATCGCTTAAGTTTTGTTGCACATGTCAAATACTGTTGTGAAAGTGCATCGAAAGTCATCGATTCATTGGCCTGGATTATGCCGAACTGCCATGGTCCAATGAGTAGCAAAAGACGTCTCCTTGCGAGCGTAGCACTATCGAACCTACGATACGGAGGAGCGGCTTGGAGCTCCGCGATAGAGGTAGAGCGCAACAGATCCAAATTACGGAGCACACATCGGTTGATAGCCATGCGAGTTTCCTGTGCGTACAGGACCATATCAGCAGATGCAGCTTTTGTCATCGCGGGCATGATTTCCATCGACATAACTCTGGCGGAGGATATGGAATGTTACAAAGCAAGAGCTGTTAGAGGAGTGCGTAAAATTCAACGAGCAGCGACAATGCTCAAGTGGCAGGAGCAATGGGACGCATCGAACAACGCAAGATGGACGCATAGGCTAATCCCGAGACTTTCAGACTGGGTAAATCGGAAGTATGGAGAGGTCAACTTCTACCTGACGCATTTCTTTTCGGGTAATGGGTGCTTTAAGCAATACCTTCATCGGTTTAAGCTTATCAGCTCGCCTTATTGCCCGGAATGCGTAGAGACGGAGGAATCGGCAGAACATGCTATCTTTGTCTGCCCCAGGTTCAATTCAAGGCGTCAACAACTTCAAAATTTGAACGCTGAAAACATAGTGAGTGAAATGTGTCGCGACGAACAGTCGTGGCGTGCTATAGTCGACGAAATCTCGCAAATCATGCGCGATCTGATAAGAATCAGGAAAGATGATGAACGGAGAGAGCGAGATAGTCAACCAAATTTGACAAGCTAATGGAAGGTCTTGGGTATAACCCTAATCTGGACTCATACGTGTGGTGGGACTTAAAAGGTCTCACGTACTCAGCTACGATCTTTCCTGCAGCAAAAGGAAGCGGAGATACCATTCGGGGTGGTCGTGTCGGGATTCTAGCTTGGTAGTTTCTCAATCGGCCATGCCTTGGTGGTTAGAAATCCTGCGAAAGTGGTTGCTGTGACGGGCGCAAGTTACTTTGAAAGCGTTACCTAACCGGCACACGTTTCGAGGTCCCCGGGATAGTGGATGCTGTGACGGGCGTGAGTTATTATGAAAGCGTTACCTAACCGGCACACGTTTCGGGGTCTTCCGTACCAGTCTGATTGGCGATAGAGGAAAAGGAGAAGGAGGAAAAAGGAGAAAAAGGATAAAGCAGAACGATGATCAAGGAGAAATTGAGAAAGAGGAAAAGGGTGAGATGTATAAGTGCATGAGCACAGCCTACATGATGATGTAGTATCATAGGGTGAAACCAAGGGGCACATCTGGCACACGAAGCCCAAGGTGGTTTTAGTGGGACGAACCCACTCACGACACCCGGCTGTTATGGTTTGAAGTCAAATTTCCATCATGTAAAAAAAAAACAAAAGCTGGATTCCGATCCGGACGATCATGTGTGGACCACATCACAACGCTACGAATAATACTGGAACAAATCACTGAATTTCAGGACTCTCTTCTGCTGGTGTTCGTTGATTTCGAAAAATAATTGACCGACTGATCCATGAAAACATGTGGGCTGCTCTACAACGACGCGGGGTCCCAGAGAAACTAGTCCATCTCATCGAAGTACAGTACGAGGCATTTTCGTGCAAAGTTTTGCACGACGGTGTCCTGTCCGAATCAATCCCGGTAACTGCTGGAGTGAGACAAGGATGTATTTTGTCACCGCTTCTTTTTCTCATCGTAATGGATGAGATCTTGACTGGATCGATTGACTGTGGGCCAAACCGAGCATTGCCGTGGAATCCTTCGACAATGGAGCAGCTGAATGACCTTGACCTGGCAAACGATATTGGTTTGCTCGCCCATAGACAACAAGACATGTAGAGCGTACTCGACGACCTTACCGAAAGCTCCGAGGCAGCAGGTCTCAAAATCAATGTCGGTAAGACCAAGTCGATGAAATCAACACAGTAAATCCTTCCAATTTCGTGGTAGCTGGCAATTGGATCTCAAATGAGAAACTAAATCGCCGATGCCATCAAAGGGCGCTAAGGAGTGTATCGAAAATTAACAATAAACCTATTTGGGCATTCTACTTACTAACGCGTGATCGCGCATAGCTGTGATCACCTGTTTGTAGCATCTAGATTTGAATCATTCCTTTCTCTTAAAATGTCGCGAAATAAAAAAGAAGTTAAAATTCTTGTGTTGGACACTTGGATGCGAGAGAAAGTCATCTCGATGAATGAAGTGGCGAAACATTCCGGTATTCATCCGGCGAGCGTAAAATCCATCATCCACAAGTTCGAGGAACACTATACGTTCGATGATTTGCCAGCAAAAAGGCAGAAAACCTGGACCATCTGACCCAAATCTGGACAGTAACGTAATCAACCTCATCAACTGGAATCGATCGATGTCCATACGGGATTTGGCGAAAAAAGCTGGGACATCGATCGGAATGGTACAGCGGATCAAGAAGCGGAACAACCTGAAGACATACAAGAAACAGAAAGCGTCCAAACAAACGTCTGGAAGCTGTGTCATCGGATTTTGCAGAAGCCAGATGCGTGCATTCTCATGGACGATGAAACTTAAAGGGTGATACGGTCAAAATTTGGTCAGTATCAACTTGACGTATTTCTTTAAATTTTGCATTTTAAAAACCTGAACACCCCTCATTTTGAAGGTGTGTGTGTAGAATATTGCTCCTATTTTGATTTTGGAATTCACTCTTCAGTTGTCAAAATGCCGTCCAAGGAAGAAGAGCAGCGTATCAAAATTTTGCTCGCGCATCGCGAAAATCCGAGCAACTCGCACGCAAAGCTGGCAACATCGCTAAAAGTTGCCAAATCAACCGTTACAAATGTAATTGAAGTGTTTGGGGAACGTTTGTCGACAGCCAGGAAGTCTGAATCGGGGGGAAATCGAAAACCGGAAACCGCTGAGACGACAAAGAGCTTTACCGGTAGTTTCAAGCGAAACCCTAACCTCTCTCTCCGAGATGCCGCAAATAAGCTGAGTGTATCGTCTACAACCGTGCATCGAGCCAAAAAACGAGCCGGACTATCGACTTACAAGAAGGTAGTGACTCCAAATCGCGATGATAAACCAAATACGACGGCCAAAGCGCGATCCCGGAGGCTGTACACGACGATGCTGACGAAGTTTGACTGCGTGGTAATGGACGACGAAACCTACGTCAAAGTCGACTACAAGCAGCTTCCGGGACAGGAGTTTTATACGGCAAAAGGAAGGGGAAAGGGAGCAGACATTTCCAAGCACATGAAACTGTCAACATTCGCGAAGAAATATCTGGTGGTTTGGCAAGCCATCTGTACCTGTGGCTTGAAAAGCAGCATTTTCATAGCTTCCCGGACTGTCAACCAAGAAATTTACGTGAAAGAGTGTTTGGATAAACGTCTGCTGCCTTTCCTGAAGAAACACGAATGTTCCGTACTGTTTTGGCCGGATTTGGCATCTTGCCATTACGGTAAAAAGGCCATGGAGTGGTTCCCAAGGGCAAGAACCCTCCCAACACACCAGAGCTCCGCCTAATTGAGAAGTACTGGGCTATTGTCTAGCGGAACCTAAAGAAGACCAAAAAACTGCTAAGGACGAGCAGCAGTTCAAGGCAAACTGGCTTTCTGCGGTGAAGAAGGTGGACAAGGTGGCTGTACAAAATCTGATGGCAGGGGTTAAGCGTAAGGCCCGGCAATTCGGATTTTGAAAAGCGGAAGCTCTACTGAATATTTTTCCTGAATTTAATACTAATTAAACTTGAAAAAGAAACTTAATTTGATTTTTTAAATAAACGTTTTAACCGATTTACACGCGTTTTCTCTGACCAAATTTTGACCGTATCACTCTTTATGAAAAAGAGGAATCCAGTACTCTTCCGGGACCACAATTCTACACTGCAGCTATTGGGGAGGATGTGAGTGACCACGAGAAGTCGATTAATGAGGAAAAATTTGGCCAGAAATTGCTTGTGTGGCAGGTATTCTTCTCCTGCGGATTGCTGTCGGCGAGTTTCTTTACAAAAGGAACAGTAAATGCCGATATTAAGATATACTCATATTTTCATAATAGCTTAACTCTATTATTGTTGATTCGTGGGGGGATTGGACAGGGCATCAAACGATCGGAAAACTGATACACAAAGGATTGTGGGTTCAAGCCAGCCGGAGTATCTCGGCAATTATGGAATCATGTGTAAGGTACCAAGGTACCTTTCCAGGATTTTTTATTTGTTTCGAACAGTTTGATGTGAGGGAGATGATTCAAACCTGTCCCAAGCCAGTGGTAACGGACCCCTTGGTTGTGCTGCATTTATTGTTGATGAGTTAAGCATGAACAATATTTGAATGTGCGATGGAGACTTCCCGTACCGACTCGGGTCGAAAGACCTCTCAGCCACTGGTGGGTTCTCATACATACATACACACATACATACATACAAAAGGAACAGTAAATGCCGATATCTACCAAAAAGAGTGTTTGCAGAAAAGGTTGCTGCCACTAAATAAGAAACATACGACTCCACCATTGTTCTGGCCGGATTTGGCATCGGCCCACTACGCTAAATCCACTCTTAGATGGTTTGAGGATAACGAAGTAGATTTCGTTGAGAAAGATATTATCCCATCAAACTGCCCCCAGCTTCGCCCCATAGAACGATATTGGGCTATCGTCAAGAGAGTTTTCAAGAAGGATGGTAAGGCCAATAGGACCATGGCGATTTTCAAGAAAAATTGGAATGCTGCGGCCAAGAAGTGTGATCAATCAGCTGTACAAAAGCTAATGAGGCGCGTCAAGTCGAAAGTCCGAGAACATTACCAATAATTACTTTTTTACTTGTATTTCTTTATAAACAGAAAGAATAAGCATTTTAAAAAACTTCCAAACTGTTTCTTTGTTTGAATTATCAATAAAATCAATACAATGGAAAAAAAAATGTGTTTAAACTTATTTTCGATACACTCCTTAGAAGTCGAGATTCTGGAACGCAAGTGGAGAAGGATTGGGCACACGCTGCGAAGAGATGAGAACGAGATTTGCAGAGAGGCACTTGAATGGAATCCAGAGGGACATCGAAGGAGAGGCAGGCCCAGAAACTCGTGGCAACGAAGCCTAGCCGATAAAATCCGAACTGTCTACGAGAATCTTTACTGAGACCAAGTGAAGACGCTGGCTCCGGATCGTCAACAGTGGAGGTCTTTTACCACGGCCCTTGGCACCGGAGGATCGGCGAGGGAACAATAAATAAGTGTAAATAATTAAAATTCAAAAATCGTGCTTATCAAAATGTTAGGAATCTTTTACACTTATTCTGTGGACGTGTATCAAGGAATTTCACTTCACAGTCTTGACTATTGTAAATGTTTCAGCAAAATAAAACAACGTGTATTCAGTAATTTAACCTCATCTGACCCGACAGTTCTTTCTTGGAGCGCTTACAGAAATCAGAGATAAGTATTTCAATTTGGTGGGTTACAATACATGACTCTAAAAATAGAAAATTTAAAGTATTTTAGAAAACTATGAACGAAAATTTTAAAAAATTTGCTCGTTAGTAAATCTTTTCAAAAAAAGTTGTTCTAGACCTTGCAATAGATTCCGTAAATTGTGCGTTGGATATGGGAGAGTATTATCTAAATTGTGGCAAATTTTCAGAGATACCGATTTTTGTGGTCTAAAAAAAAGACATCGCGAAGAGGTAATAAGATTCCTCTGCTGTTCGCCAGGTTGACTTTAAAAAAATACTACACCCATAGAAGAGGTTGCAAAAATCCAATGCCTATTTAGCAAATCTCTGTGCCGATAATGCTCTGAAATGTGCACTGTGCCGAAGATGATATGTTTAAAAAACCGTAACTGGCATAAGGACTCGGCTCCCAACCAAAATGATGCATGACCACTACATTCACGCGAAACAAGAAAAACATTTTATGGGATTTCCTTCCTATTGGATAATTCATCCCAGAAACAAGAAAATAAAAATATAAACTACAGCGCCCGTAGGGAGAGTCGAACTCAAATCACCAATTATATCGTCTTGCAAGTCCGACATCCTAACCAGTGTGCTATTTGAGCTTCATGATGGACGAAGGATATTTGTCATAGGCTTTCTGCCACCGATCAATCACAAAAAAATAACGCACGACGGAGGCTTCCCGGCGTTTGGCCGCCTTTCAAGGTAGTCCTTTGTCTTGCGATGGTAACGGGAAAGGGAACGGGAGTGAAGGCAAAGGGAAACCCATTGAATGAGAACTGTGCTTTGCTTACTGCCTGCTATTACATACACACGCTACATATACACAGCTGCTAAAGCCGGGCAGCTTGGCTGGTGGTTGTTTGCCGGTGAATTGAAGCAATGTTTTTGTTCTTGCTTTTGCTACATACACACGCACAGCTTAGCCGTGGTTGTTTGCCCATGGATTGAATTGAAGCAATGTTTTTTTTTGTTGCTTTTACTGCATACACACGCACAGCTTGACCGTGGTTGTTTGCTGGTGGATTGAAGGGATTGAATTAGAAGGATGTTTTTGTTGTTGCTTTTGCTACATTCACACGCACAGTGCTCGGTTCGCTGGCTGCCTGGTGTTGGCCGGTATTTATTTCCATCCTTCTTCGTCTTGTGATGCGATAGGGAGGGACGTGAAAGCGTTTTTATTTTGTTTCTTTCAGACATACGCAATTCGGTTAACTTGGGAGATTAATGCCGGTGGGAGCAAATCGAATCAGCACCGGTCGCGTTATCTTCTTGTACCAATGATGCTATGTAATTGACTACACGCCATTGGCACAGAGGCTGAATTTTGGGTGTACATACCTACACAACATAAACACATTTGGGATCTAGAATTGCTCCTTGACCTGTCATAAAGCCCTATAGCGACTTTCAATTCGTTTGGTAACAGGGGTGCCTTATCAAAGCTCAAATTCGTGTTACATTTTTGCACTTTTATTAAATAATAAAACTCAACAAATCACTATGATACTGCCGTGATATGCCGAAGTGACCTATATGCCATGCTCAGAACTCGCCAATATGAGTGTTTATCTCCCTTTCCCCACTTTCCACTACTCCGGGACCACGCATGAAATTTGATCTGTTTATAGTATCATAATCATAATACTCGGCTTTAAAAATTATGTCAGCTAAATGATTCGAAATAAATTGATCTTAGACAAAGTGGATCGTTGACCTTAATTAAAAGCACTCATACAGTTAATTCATGCTGTGATAACGAAATACCAACAGTTTACTCAAAATAAAAAAAATAAAACACCAAAAATTTCGGAAAATTTGGATATTTTCAACATCTCTCTACATCTAAAACCCGTAAGCCATTTTTTTCGTTTCTTCTGAATATTTTGATGAAAAAAGCCAATTATTTCAGTTCAATAAGGCCGGACCAAAAATTAAAATTCTTCTTTTGACAGCTTGAACAAAATGTTCAATAACTAACTTCAACGAAGGCATTTTAACACTAATTAAGCAGCTTCCTCTAACTTCATTATCAACACTATTTGAATGAGGTGAATAGTTATCAACTATGGCTTGAAATACCAACCTGCCGGTCGACGACATCCTCCACGTCTGCACTGTGACTGGTGCGTCGCGATAACGTTTGATGAGCCTTTTCCGGCCGGTCCAACATCCGCTCCAGATGGTTCTGCTTTAGTCGAAAGGAGAAACAAAAACGAAACAAAAAACACACCGTAGAAGGGAGAAAAGAACAATTACAAAATAGAACATTAACAAACACCGAAACACCGTGAAGGTAAATCGTTTCCTCGTGGACAGGAAAATTAATTACAAGGCCTTGGCCCTTCAGTCTACGGAACGGACTGAGTGATCCTTTTTTTTCATTGCTACCTGTGTGAGCATTTGTGTGGGGGATGATGGTGTGGATTTAAAACCGTGATTAAAGGGTGCTAGTGGTGATTTGGTGGGATTATTGAGAGACTTAATTGGGTTAGTGCGACAACATAAAATGTCTGGGAAAAGTTATCTCAAGCTTGTTATTCATTATGTTTCCCGGTGACAGCACAATTTATCATCTCACCCGTTCTGATAACAAAAATGCTTCGAAATATTAGTTAATGTTGCTACAGTAAATTTTTAAAACGTTTTGTGTTTTCATTCAATATCAATTCGTTGGTTGCAAAAAAACTGACAATTTTAGTTGTTTTTGTTAGGAAAGTAGAATGGTAAATTGTTTTTTGGGTGTATGAATGAGCAATAACGGTTCGAAAGATCATGACGAGACAAAAAAAAGTTACTAGGGGATCAGGAAAATCTACCGGTGGGGACAAAAGTTGTGGATTGAAGAATTTGTATAAAGTATTTTGAAGAAAAATGTGGCAAAAACGCTAGCTGAACATTTCTGCCATTATTAAGTTTGAAATAATACAATTTCTTCAAAACATATCTATTTTCTTTAAATAGTCACTGTAGATTTTTTCGACCCCAAAGTAACTATTTCTTGTCTTGTTAAGATCTTTCGAAACGTATAATGCTCATCCGTGTACATTTGAAACAAGCTTTAAGGGGGGGGGTAGGGTCTAACGGGTAAAAAACACAATTTTCACGATTTTTTTCTAGAGCTATCGTTCAAAAAAATGTATTCAATATTTTTGCATTATACAAAACATTGTTAAGAGAACATTTAGTATTTTTTTCGTAGAAAAATAATGAAAAATGAACCGGTGACGGAGCATTTTCGAGGATACCTTTTAGAAAACAGGATTTGCGGTGGACACTGTATCTCAGCACAGAATCATCTGAAGTTAAAAAATCAGAGCAAAATATTTTTAATAGATGTTTTTCTGGACCCCAACGATTTTATTTAACTTAAACATTTTTTTATGAAATTTTTGTGGCTATTTGAAATAAAAACTTCGATTTTTCACGAAAAAATCCTAAATTTTTTTTTCTGTAAAATCTCCCGAAAGTAAAAAAAAAGAAAAAGAAAAAGTTGGGGTCTGGTATTTTATATGCAGAAAATATGTTCCAAATTTGAAAAGAATCGGATAAGTAGTTTTCAAATGACGATGTCCACGGACTTTAAAAATGTGCTTTCGAGAAAAACGCGTTTGAAGTTTCTGCTCTTGCTTTCTTGCAGTATTAGATAGGAGGAGATAAAAACCTATAATTTCTACAGTTTTGCTTCAACTGACTTGAAAATTTTACACAACATTCTTGAAATGTTTCACAATAAGAAAATAAAAAAAAAAATCGATTTTTTGAAAGTATTAGACCCTACGCCCCCCCCCCCCCCCTTAAGTAAGATTTTATACAAAACTAGCTGGCCCGGTAAACTTCGTTTTACCTTTAACTTAATTATTCTTTGAAAAATGTTTAACTTCATTTACACGTCTTTAACTTCTTCGTGCTCGTGTATCAATTTTCATCAAAAGTCGCCATAAAATTGTTCGAGTTGTGTTCCATTTCTAGTTGATTTTGCTTGGACGCCCTCCTTCCATAAGCATTCTCGAAACTATTATACAAACCATCTTTGACCCGAAACCCCCTCGGATACTAAATTTCACTTTATTCCGACCGTCCGTTTATACGTGATGGTGTTACAAAGAAAACGCCTCAATTTTTAAATATAAGAAAACGACGTTTTTCATTTTCTGTGTGTCATTTTATGTTTATTTTTCCCTCGGAAGATTTTATGTCCTATAGTGGTTTTCTCTCGTCTCGTCAATTGAAGATCTTTCGAAACATATATTGCACATCCGTGAGCATATGTCATACAATTTTGCCAGGCTCCTTCACCTAGAAGTAGGTACTTAGAATAAATTTGCTGGCAAGAACACCGAAAAAATATCGATGCTTTTTTTTGCAATGCTTCTAAATCAAATGTACGGTTAATTTTCTTCTGTACACAGTCCCAATTCACTCTATGATAAGTTTTTATTGTTTCAAGGACAACCTTAGAGAAAATTCAATGGACCTCACTAGTGAACATGAAGGTTAAGGTGGCTCTTGAACATTTACTCTGTAAGACATGATTTTATTTTAAATGCGTTTAACTATTGCTGATGTCGTTGTAATATATACTATTTCAATCCAATTTGAATAAAACAACTTAACAGTAACAGGTTTGAAGACGTTAATTTCAGCTATTAAAAACTATCATTAATCAAATTAAAAAAAAACAAATTAATTTTGATCCATACGAATTTGCAAAAAAAAAAACCAAAACTTGATCATTGAGTTCACGAGAAGTTTGTGATTAAAGAAGACTTAAAACTTTGTTAGAATCTCAAATTTGAAGAGAATCTTTTTTTCAAAAAAAATAGTTGAATCTGGTTTGCATGTTTTGGTATGTTTTCCAACATTTTTCACACATCACTTGAAATTCAGTAGAGTAGAGTGGGTAACGTGGGCCACTCTTCATATCTCAAATGTGTGTTGAGATGCAAATCTCAGTCCAACTGTCATCGTCGTCGCTTTGCATAAGCATATTTTCCTATATGTTGTCGACTTAAATACGCATCATACGCTTTTTTTATATATCAGCTTTTTTTTTTTTTTTTTTTTTTTTTTTGTAGCGGCCCACCACACTCCCCCACACCAAAAAGCTCATTAGAGCCCCCTGGTAATGGACGCTACTGTTCTCAGCATGTCTGGCAGCAACAAAAATTAATAAAAAACGCGGGCAAAATTTTACTCATGCTGAGAACTGAAATGTTTAAATTTAGTGCGAGGAAATGTAATGATAATACTAAATTAAATACTACATGGATCTCAATGGAAAACAGATTTCCTTTAAAGAGATCCACTATTTGATATTAATACTACTAAGCAAACATTTAATCAAATAAGACATTATAATTTAAATAATTAATAAAAAAAAAAGAACACACAAAGAAACTAAATTGCTACAAAAATTAATTATAAAAGAAGAAAACTGGTCACTGATCGATCGGTTTTTAACGACTCAATTTTTCTTTTAATAGCTGTATTACTTTGATTTTGAACGTAGAACGGTTGTTGATGGTTTTTATTTCATTAGGCAAGGCATTGTACTTAGTTGGACCAATAAATGATATTCTTTTTTGACCTAAGGATGTCACGGATCGGCTTCGTTGTAAAAAATCTGACTGGCGAGTGTTATGAGTACGCAATCCCGTTGTAAAATGGATGTTTTGATTACTGAAACTTGTGTGTAAATTGTCGTAGACATATATTACAGTTTGTAAATCGCAAAGATCTTTTAATGGAAGAATGTTATGGGCTCTTAAGGTGTAGAGCTGTTGGGTAGGAAAGAGCAACGGTAGTCTATAAATATTTTTTAAGCATCTATTCTGGAGAGTTTGAAGTTTTTGTAAATTTGACAAGGAAGCTCTGTGTGACGACTCCAACAAAGAGTTTCATCTAGGTAGATTCCTAAATATTTAAAGCATTTTACCCTCTCAATAACATTTCCATTTATCGTTGGGTCAATATTCGGAGGTAATCTTTTATGTGAAGAATGAAATAACATGTATTTGGTTTTCGTATAGTTGAGTGAGAGCAAGTTGGTATTAAAATATTTAGATAACAATTTCAAGTCATTTTCAATTTGTTGAATGATAATATCAGTAGATGCTGCTGAGTAGAAAATTGCTGTATCATCAGCGAATAGGCGTGCTGTGCCTTTTAATGGTAAGTTACAGAGATCATTAACATACAACAAAAAAAGTAACGGACCTATATTGCTACCTTGTGGCTTAAAAAAAATTATAAATTACTTACATAATTGAACAAGCACCCGCCAATTGCATAGATGGGGAACCTTAAGTTGATAACAAACATATGCTCATACACTTATGATCTTAGTTTTGTCATGTTCTTTCACGTGAAAACAGAATTTTTTATGAAACATCAATTAGTCACACAAACGCAACCAATTTGCAAATCATAGCTTGTAGGAAATTGTGAAGTATCTTGGGCCACCTATATTTTCATGTTTGGAATGGCTATTTCATGAATGGCTAAATATAAAAAGAAAGTTGCTTCTATATGATTCATTTTCCCTGAATAACACCTCCATTGATCCTACAAAGTTGATACCATGTTTTGGTTGAATCTGAAATGGTGAAATTACTCGAAATCATAGGTGGAGTTATTAAAAGTTAAATATGTTGTTTTTGTATCAAATGAAAAAAATCTGCAAAAACTGCCATAGCTTCGATCAAATTAAAAGTTTTGAGTAGTTTTGAAACTTCTGGAAACAAAAAAAGGTAATAAAAAAAGCCTTGATTTGGAAAAAGGATTGTTCTTAGTATGTATGCATTAAAAATGGGGCACGTGGCGCCCAAAAATTAAAGCCGATGAACTTATTCATTGGACGCTATCTTGACAGAACCATTTGACAGAACGCCACAAAAATTAGCACATGTAAACATAACATTACTAGGTAGCTTAAATGAAAATCGACGGGGCATCCTGACGGACAATCGTGAGGTGATCTAAAGGTGGAAGCCGCACTTCGATGAACACCTGAACGGCACACATGCAGGAGATCAAGAAGGTGGGGGAAGGTACGTCGCCGGCGTAGCCAACGAGAGGAGCCACTCCCAACGATGAGTGAAGTTAAGGAAGCCATTCGCCAGCTGAAGAGAAACATGTCGGATGGGAAGGATGGCATCGCAGCTGAACTCATCAAAATGGGCCCGAACAAGTTGGCCGATTGCCTACACCGGTTGATAGTCCGGATCTCGAACATAGAACAGCTACCGGAGGAGTGGAAGGAGGGCCCATCTACAAGAAGGGCGACAAATTGGACTGTGAGAACTACCGAGCGATCACTGTCCTCAATGCCGACTACAAAGTGTTGTCCCGAGTCCTACTCCGCCGCCTAACGCCACAAGCAAACAGATTCGTGGGAAGTCACCAGGCCGGCTTAATGGAGGGACGGTCAACGACGGACCAGATATTCACATTATGGCAAATCCTCCAAAAATGCCGGGAACACCAAGTTCCTACGCACCGACTTCAAAGCCGCATATGACACGATCGACCGTAACGAGCTATGGAAAAACATGGACGAGAACGGCTTTTCCGGGACCTGATCAGACTGATCAAGGCGACGATGGATGGAACGCAGTGCTGTGTGCGGATTTCGGGTGAATTGTTGAGTTCATTCAAATCGCGCAGGGGGCTTCGAAAAGGTGATGGTCTATCCTGCATGATGTTCAACGTGGCGCTAGAAGGTGTTATTCGACGAGCGATGGACGAAATGCGCACGATTTTCAACAGATCCAGTCAACTTATCTGCTTTGTCGATGGCATTGGTATAGTCGGCAGATCATCTGCGGCGGTGGAGGAGATCTGCCGCAAACTGAAACGCGAAGCAGGAAGGATTGGGTTGATGATTAATACTTCCAAGACGAAGTACATGCCGGCCTGCGGATCCGAGACCGACCGAACCCGCTTATCCAGTAATAACAAGGTCACGATCGACGGCGACGAGCTGGAGATAGTCGAAGACTTTGTCTATCTCGGCTAACTGGTGACCGCAGACAATGACACCAGCCGTGAGATCCGGAGGCGAATTATCAGCGGAAGTCGTGCCCCTACTATGGACTCCACAAGCAACTGCGGTCGAGAAGACTTAGCCCTCGCACGAAGTGTAACCTGTATATGACGCTCATTAGACCGGTTGTTCTCTACGGGCACGAGACATGGATATTGCTTGAGAAGGACCTGCGTACACTCGGAGTATTCGAGCGACGAGTGTTAAGAATTATCTTTGGCGGCGTACAGGAGAACGGAGTGGGGAGGCGAAGGATGAACCACGAGCTCGCACGACTCTACGGCGAACCCAGTTTCCAGAAGGTGGTGATGGCTGGCCGGATACGCTGGGCGGGACATGTTGCGAGAATGCCGGACGACTGTCCTGCAAAACAGGTGTTCGCTACGAATCCGGTAGGAACAAGACGAGCGGGGGCGCAACGAGCAAGGTGGTTAGACCAAGTAGAGCGTGATCTGGCGAACGTGGGTTGCCCGAGAAATTGGAGAACGGTTGCCATGAACCGAGATAATTTTAGGAACTATGTTCGTCAAGTTATGTCGTGAGACGGAATACTATGTAAATAAAAATAAATAAACTTATCTGAAAATTTCATCAATTTTCATCAATGCATTCAAAAGTTATTCACTAAACAAAGTGTTAATCGCGCATACTTCAGAAAAAGTTCTAGAAAGCGAGTTTTTGGTTTTGTTTTTATTTTTCGGAGTAACACCTTATTAGTTTTTACCTTTTATGCATTTTAAAGACATTTGATTTCAAAAATTTATTTTCGATTTTCTCAATTTTATGTTCAAAGGTGATTTTTGAGGGTAGGAAAATGTATTCTTTGAGCGCTTTGAAGCACAAGTCGGATTAAGCTTGAATTCCTGTCATTGTTGATGCGGGTTTAATTGAACTGCCTTCAATGCAGAACCACTGGCAGAACTACATCACCTCCATTGAACAGGTTATATTTAAGTCAGTTATTTGAAATGATGGTTAGCAACGGTCGTGGAAAAAGCTGTTCAGCATAACGTTACTTTAAAATTCTGCAAAAATCAGGGTTTGAAAAATTCGAAAACGATCCCAAATCGTCTCAGTATAATTTAAATTCCTCTACTGTAGCCTCAATAGATTTTTTTTCTACAGTCGGTCTGAATTATCAAATAACCAAATATCAACGTAGTAAAATACTAGTAAACTATAAATCTTTTAGTGTTAACTGAAGAAATGTCGAATCCACACCGTTTTGTGTAATTGGTTGCTTGTTCCAATGTATGCTGATGAAAGAACATGATCGGACAAGCTGGATTAACAGATATACATAGATCGCACAACGAACGGTTGGGTTATCATAATCTCTGCAGACATCAGCTTGACATCGCTCATAAAGAGAGCCGGTGTGGTAAAATTGCACCATATAAACCTTGTTGCAGCAGCTCTATTAAGCTTTGCAGGACCATGAATGACTGGGCTGTTTGGACTGGGAATATGGGAAAAAAAAACTTGCTACTGCTGCTGCTAAGGTACACCGAACCACTGCATTCCGCTGGGAGCCATTGCATCCTGGGAGCAGGAAAAAAGGACCGGAGGGTTTCTGTTTTATTGTGAAAGCTGTTTTCCGGCTATTCATTTTGCTGCAAGGAAAATCATAAAGCGCAACATGATGTTTCACTTTTTGTTCGGTTTTATTTAGTTTTTTCTTTGTTTTTTTTTTCTGCTACGCTGCTGCAGAGTTTATACGCTGATGTGATCTGAATAAAAATTGCCACTCCGTGTGTAAATATTTTTATGACCGTTGTGAGTCGATGGATGGCTCCGATACCCGACAACTATGAGTATCTCCAATCTCTTGGCTGCAGGCACCATTAAAAAATCTATTAACATTAATATTTTTAGTGGAAAAAACATTTTTATCTCGAAAATAGTAATTTTTGAATTTTTCAACACACGAAATCACATTTATTCAAATTTATAACAACTGTATCATCGGGAATTCTTTCTCCCGTGAGCTCATGGAAAGGTGGTATTTTGTATGGGTTGCCTGTTGAATCGAAATGGTAGATTTGAAACAATAAATGATGCATCAAACATTGTATTTACCAACACCCACCACGTCTCCCTTCTAAGAGAAGAGTCGCTAGCAAATGTGAAGGATTGGAACTGATGTTATTTACACAGCCATTGATCATCACGCGATTCATGAATTATTTGTTGCAAAAGGTTCCGCTCTCTCAACAACGTACAGCTTTATCTTTCGATTTATTACCTTGCTGTTATCATTTTTAGAGAGCCTACAGCTGCAGGGGTACCACGTTAAAAGGAAACAAATAAAGCACAACTTTGTTGCTAAACGAATGAAACCAAGCGTATCATGAGAACAAGTAGTTTTTTTTGTAACTCCACACTAAAAAATAACTTTTCCAAACTAACGTTGGATGCATATAGGTCTGGTTTTCCTACAGAAAATGTATTGAAAAGTAGTACTTTTTTATACTGATTTCAAAACATCATTCTCATCACTCGTCGTAGGGTTATCCAGTAGACTCAGTCGATTTTTGATCATTTTTGAATTTCTCTAACCCTGGGGTCTTAAAAGCTTCGCCTTGGTCCAAAACTCATCCTTTTTTTTTTTGGCAGAATTTTTAAGTAACGTTTACATGAGTAAATTTGAACTTTAGTTTGTACGGGTGAATTGCATATTTTGTTCTGAAAAATTAACATCATTTTTGTTTCTTCTGTGGAACCTTGCTGATTGTCTTTGTGCCAACTTATAAATTTCCCTATGGAAATTTTCCGCTCAGCAACTTTGTTCAATACCGTAACTTCCTAATTTGTTGGGCAAAAAAGTTATTAGCTGTATAACAGGGGTATGTCTTTAAGCATTCATAGACAATAAATTCAACTGACATCACTGCTGGAGCCTCGCGAAGTATTGCATGAAAAGTTGGTCTGTAGTACCTGGCTTGGCACCCAGCAGTGATGTCAATTGAGTTTAATATTTTTCGATGCCAAAAGACATGCCCCCTTTCAACACCTAATAACTTGTTTGTCTAATAAAATACGAAGTTGCGGTTTTTGACAAAGTTGTTCAGCGGAAAATTTCCAAAAAGAAGTTAAAAAATTGGCACATAAACAAATGGCAGGTTCGGTTCCACAGAAGAAACAAAAAATGGTATTAATTTTTCTGTACAAAATATTAAATTTTGCCTTACAAACCTAAAAGTTCAAATTTACTCATGTATACGTTACATAAAAATTCTGCAAAAATCTTGAATGAGTTTTGGACCAAGAAACAGCCTTTTAGACCCCAGGGCTTGAGAAATTAAAAAATGATCCAGAATCGATTCAGTCTATTATCCAGCTCGGCAAGCCCTTTTGCATAAATTTACGGTTTGACTTCAGGGAACGGTTGTCCTTTTTTTTTTAATCAAAACAGTGTCAAAAAGTAACTGTTTTTTATCCTGATTTTAAAACTGTACCGAAAACAATACTTATCAACACCGTTTTTTACGTACAAAAAGCAGGCCGTAACAAAAAACAAACCTTTTAATACAGTGTTACAAAAATAACTATTATTTTTCGCAACGTCGCTAGAACTTTCCTCGCATAAGAAAAGCTCAGTAGGCCCTTGGGTTGTTACGTTTTTGCGCATTTGAAGCGTGAGTAAAAACCAGATCCCTGCAACGATACACGATTAAAAATCGTGCAAATCGTGTACCGTGCAGATCCCAGGTACCGGTAACGATACAGGATTTGTCCCAACATCTTTTAACTAAGTGTTGGTGAATCTCGTTTATAAGCTTTTTTTTCCTCAGATTTAAGCTTTTTTTGCCTTGAGAGCATGGGAGATGAAAGTTTAAATCCGAGGAAAAAAGCTTAAGTCTGAAGAAATAAGCTTAAATTTGAGAAATGTGCTCCACATGGATTGTTTATCTTTGCTGGGACCTGGCAGATTCTGCAATGATATAGGATCCGTGTGGAGCACTTCTCTCAGATTTAAGCCTTTTTTCTCTTAGATTTTTTTTCTCAGATTTGAGCTGTTATCTCCAATGCTCTCAAGGCATAAAAAAAGCTTAAGTCTGAGGAAGAAAAGCTTAAAAACGAGATTCACAAACACTTAGCAAAAAGATGTTGGTCACACATCTCTCAGATTTAAGCTTTTTTCCTCCGATTTAAGCTTTTTTCTTCTGATATAAGCTTTCATCACCTATGCTCTCAAGGCAAAAAAGCTTAAATTTGAGGATAAAAAGCTAAGAAACGAGATTCACTAACACTTTGCAAATAGATGTTGGTCACACATCGACAAATCCTATATCATCAGAACCCGACAACGTTATTCAAACCGTGTGGAGCACATCTCTCAGATTTCCCCTTTTTTGACAGATTTAAACTTTTTTACTCAGATTTAGGCTTTTATCTCCTATGCTATCAAGGCAAAAAAAGCTTAAATCTGAGGAAAAAAAAGCTTAAATCTGTCTAAAAAGGGGAAATATGAGAGATTTACGAGCACATATTTAAAAGATGTTGGTCACACGATACATAGACAAATCGTGTAACGTTCAGAACCCGGCAACGTTACACGATTTGTCTATGTATAGTGTGACCAACATCTTTTAAATATGTGCTCGTGAATCTCTCAGATTTCCCCTTTTTTGACAGATGTAAGCTTTTTTTCATCAGATTTAAGCTTTTTTTTGCCTTGATAGCATAGGAGATGAAAGCTTAAATCTGAGGAAAAAAGCTTAAATCTGTCAAAAAAGGGGAAATCTGAGAGATGTGCTCGACACGGTTTGAATAACGTTGCCGGGTTCTGTATATCATGGCGGACGATACAGGATTTGTCTATGTATTGTGTGACCAATATATATTTTCAAAGTGTTAGTGAATCTCATTTCAAAGCTTTTTTTCATCAGATTTAAGCTTTTCTTGCCTTGAGAGCATAGGAGATGAACGCTTAAATCTGAAGAAAACAGCTTAAATGTGGGGAAAAAAGCTTAAATCTCAGAGATGTGCTCCACACGGATTGTATCGTTGCCGGGATCTAGTGGCCGAATGGATCAATTCATTCGAGCTTCCATCCTCCTTCATCTTGTGAAATTGAGAATTCTTACTTTTTTTCTATTCATGAGATAAATTTTTGTTTTGCTCTACAAAGTAGTAAAATCCACAAAAATGTAATACATTGTTAAAAACAATTAAGCGCTATCTCTGTTCAGAGCAGAGTATAAGAGGTTTTATTTTTGGAGTTATTTTAAAGGTTTTAAGTTTTTTTTTTTATTAAATATTTTTAGATGAGGATTTACATGAATATATGTTCTAATCATTTGTTCAAATTACACGGGTTGCACAAGATTTCAACATTCTTCGACGTTTCCTAGTAAACTTATAGCAACTTAATGTGATATTTTTTTCTCAAATTCACGAGCGTTTATTGTAAAATCGTGCAAGTGGATTTTTGAAATAAATAGACAAACTAAGTTCAACAAATTCGTGGCTGCGACATTTGTCTTCACGTGCTCATATTTGATATGTATATTTTTTATTCAATTTTAAACTTAATTATTAATTGTTTTAAAATCTCTTTTAATTTGTTATTAAAATTTTTATTTTAATAATTTTTGTGTTTAAATTTTTTATAAAGAAATTAACACAATCCAAAATTTATTCGGACATATAACGTGTAGGTATATAAAAGAGAACAGTTCTTCAGATCCCAACTTGTTGTTTGAAATTTTTAACAAATGAGACCCTAAGAGCCAAAGGGGAGTTCTATTTGGCCATTATCAATACATTTTTCGAGAATTTGATTTTTTTTTCTTTCGAACGTAAAAGTATGAAAACAAAATTTAAAAAATCTGAAACTATCAACAAATATAGTTTGAAATATGAAAAATCGTTAACTCAAAATCGATCTTTTTTGCAATTATACCCCTTTGGCTCTGAGGGCCTCAGCTATCGTTGGTATGGTTTTTGAAAGGGATTTTGACATTCGCTATGATAAAATATCCTTAAATCAACCCTGACAGCTTTTTGAATTTTTTGATGAAAGATCTTAAAATTTAAATTCCACAGGTACCCATTTTTTACAGACAAAGAACTTTTGAATTTACTTTTGGGATGTATAATATTTTAAATAATAGAAAAGGTCATAAGAAATCTACTCATTACAACTGACTTTGTATTGCATATTTGCAAAAAAAGAATTGTATGAAACTTGATGCTTTCAGAAAAAAACTCGAACATCTGCTCTCGGGTAGATGAAAAGTAAGGTGATGAGAAAAAGCCACAAACTGGAAATCTTTCCTGGCAGCTGGTTTAGTTTTTGTTCCCATGTTGAAGACGTGACCTTAGCGTCTGGTACCGTAGTTTTCGAAGGTAAACCTAGGAATTTTCCTCCCGCACCTTCCACCCACAACAAAGTGCCACAGTGTTGGTGGAGAATTTTCAGGTATGATGGTAACTAAAACAAAAGGGAAACAGCTCTGGAAAGTGCTCTACGACACGCGTGAAATGAATGGCACATGAATGGAGAACCCTCTACTCGTGACGACCGAAACTTAGGCCGAATTCACGTCCCTCGGGCATAATCTAACGATTAAGTTTACGGTTTGCTATTCGCGTGCTTTTGTGATGCCATCAGGGTTGGTCTTTTTTGTGCTTTTGAAGTCGTGCTTCTTTGAGCTCAACTCGAGCTATGGTGAAAATGTGAGGTTTGTGCTGCCAAATGGTTAAGAAAAGTTACCTTGACCCTATACTGATTATTTTCCAGATCATAACATGCATTCTACCCGGGGGTTGGATTGTTTGGTATTTTTAGCGGAAGAGTTCAGGTGGAAAAAGGGATGATTGTAAAGAGAAGGAAACTCAACAATGCATTTGGTTTGGTTGCATCAACGGAACACAACTCACCGCTTCTCCACAGTCCAAATCGAGCAAAAACACAGCACATCGTTCACATTTGAGCAGTTCTCTGGCTTCGGTCATGATTTTCGTCACCAAGCATTCCAGATTGTTTTGCTCGGCAAAGATGTTCCGGGCCAGGTTCAGCAGGATCTGATTCCGGCGGTACTCTTGGACGGACATTTCAAATAGCTGTGCATTTTGGATCCCGATTCCACAGAATGTCAGATACCGCCGGAATATTTCCACATCTCGTTCGGTAAACTCAGGAGATCCTGTTGAGATTGGCGGAAAAATCTAAATTCAAACCCTTTGCGACTTTAACACATCAGATCAAAATCTTACCATTAGTCTTATTGATAATTTGAGCTACTCCAATAACCTGCCCTTCGTAGTTGCAAATCGGCATCGACAAGATTATGTTGGTTGTGTATCCAGTTTTTTGGTCGACTTCGCTGTTGAAACGCGGATCTTTGTACGCTTCCTTGATGTTGATGGTTTCATTCATCTGGGCCACCGTTCCGGCAATGCCAACCCCGAACGGAATTATCAACTCGTCCTGCTTGGCTCGCCGAACCGCTTCATCGAGGGCTGTTGAAGAAGGAATGTTTTCAATTTTTTATGAATAAGATAGTCATCGATAAAAGATTTTCAGTTAGAATTACGTCTTACGGTAACCCTGAAAAGCTTACAAATTGAAAATCACAAACAATTTCTTTCACGAAAGATGTTTGGGAAAAGGTTCCTAAATGCGCCTATTAACTCTCACCCTCTTCTGAGTATCAATATGATACTTTTGAAAGTTCGGGGGTTTGTATCTTTATTCAGGCTCATCCAAATAAAAAAATCATCTGGAACTGCCATCACTGAAGCTTCAATAAATATGTGGACTTGTTATGTAGCTCAGTTGATAAGTCAGTTGCCTCCAGAGCTAACGTACAGTACTGTTCATAATTGTATAAAAATTGGAAGCTAGCGCACTTTCACTTCGACTTTGAACTTTCATAACTTTTTACTCTGATGATATTTTTTGATCAAATTTTTTGAGTTAGATAGATCAACTATCACACTATTATATCACAAAGTTTGAACTTTCTAAAGTTTGTGTGGCCTGAGAAACAGTAATTCTACGATAATCGGACTTTTTGGACTTTTCTCATTTAAACTGCAATATCTCTGAACTACAATACATTTTTTATTGAAATTTTGCAGAGAGATTGTTGAAATATAAAGCTAGCATGTCTGAAGTTTTCGAAAAGTTTTATCGATGAGACCAAAAGTTACGCGAGGTGCAATATTTCAGGCATGGATCTAGATATGCGATTTCTATAGAATTCTGGACGAATGTTTCCATAGGAAAATCATATTCTCTGTTTAACAACCGAAAAACCACAACAATATCGCGAGTTTCTGATTTGAAAACACAAATGGATCATTTATTCCATTTTTTCTTCTCTCCATTGCTTTTGCCAGACATTTTTTGTCTGATTGGTGGAGGAAACGATATTGTTCTCATGAATCGTCCAAAATTCTATAGAAATCGCATTTCAAGGTGAGTGCCTGAAATATTGCACCTCGCGTAACTTTTGATCTCATCGATAGAACTTTTCGAAAACTTCAGACATGCTAGCTTCATATTTCAACAATCACTGTTCAAAATTTCAATAAAAAATGAAGCGTAGTTTCAGAGATATTGCAGTTTGAATAAGAAAAGTCCAAAAGGTCAAATTTTCGTAGAATTACTGTTTCTCAGGCCACACAAACTCCAGAAAGCTCAAAATCTTTCGAATGGTAAGCTACATTGGCATAATTAACTCTTAAGTATTAACACAATAGGAAGCATACTTTCATTGATAGTTGAATTCTTTGAGTTTGCTCGAAAATCTGGCAAATTTAGTTTTATTGAGTACCTCAGAATCGAGAGAGATAAGTGCCAAAATCTACAATATCAAGTTAAGTTTAATTAGTTTGAGTTGATTTTAAATTTTTTTTTTAAATTTAAAAAAAATTACTCAAAACTATCATTAGGGCACTTATCTTCTTTTGATTCAGGGCCCATCATTTGATAATAACAAAGATAACTATTATTTTCTTTTTTAAAAAAACCTTCTATATTCAAATCAAATCTATCAAACTCTTGATCAAATTCAAATATTTTGACCATCAATAAAAATTAAATAAATTTTAAAATCAAAGTAAAAGGGAATAGTTAAAAACTTCGCGGTTGAAATCTAATTCTCGCAATCTTGATTAACATTCAAGGTTTTTGTTTTAATTTTAGCTCTTGAAAAAAAAAACAGCAATAAGGGTATATACGGACGATAGTATTGGCGAAAAATTGGCCTCAGCCATAACCTCAAACTTTGATTTGTTGGCGGCCTCACCAGTGATGCTAGGTGCGTTACTAAAATCAGTATTTGTTTGATTTCAACTAATTATAATATTTCTGAACTGAATAGATTTTTTTAAATGTCAACAGCTAAACGTTTGAATTCATTATATGGCCTCCCAAAATGGATGAAGATAAGCCATATTTTTCTAATGAATTTTCAAGGTGAATTCAAAACATCTGAAATATGTTTTCATATACTGCTTGATAGATTCAAAATTTGTTTCTATCTTCTAAACGAATGCCAAATCATTAACTGTTACAGAAAAAGTAATTTAATGAAAGCCCGTTTATGTTGACTTTGAAAATAATCCCCTGCATGCTCTGATTATTAAAAACAAATCCACATAATTCGCTACATCGTTTAAGTGTGGGATACAGGAAGTTGTTATTCCGTTCAGATAAATGTTGCAATCAATTTCTATGCATTTAATTGCATTTCATTTTTTTCTAGAAATCTACAGGAATATTGCAAATTCTCAGTACTTATGAAAAGGTTTTTCAATAAAAATGCAATTAAAAAGTACAATCATTTTCCAAATATCAATGCACTTGGCAACCCTGAACGCCCAAAAAAATCAAAACACGAACACCGTGTATCGTTTTTCCACAGGGCGAATTTTTCGATATGAGTACCGGAGAAACGCGTTTATCATGCGCCCTTCTCAAAAATCGATTCTGTTCTCCCATGGTTTGAGGTTAGGGCTGAGGCCTCCTGCTAAGGTGGTGTTCGTGTAAATTTGTCAATATATCCTAATATAAATAATGTGATACAATAAAACAAAAAATATAGAATTCCCAGAAATTTTTCAATAGAAAGATTACATGTTTTTTTTTAGCAAATATTTTTCATTAAAAATCAATTCCAAAATTATTATTATGTGGATCTTTTTATTAACCAAGACATTTCATTCTGAACCTGAATTTGGGATCTGTTTCCGCATAGCAATACTATTTCAGATTAGAATTTCAAATTAGAGCAAAAAATTGAAATTTGCTTAAGAGCCCTCAATCATGAATCTATTATTTCAATTCTGATGTTTTGGGTTTCAATTTGAATTCATTATCTAAGACTTCTATTTTTTATCCAACTTGTAAATGTGAATTAAAATATGAATTTTGAATGATGCATCTGATTCTCAGTTTACAATTCTTGATCGCCATTTTGAAACTGAAGCTAAAGTGATGTTATGAATTTTGTGTAAGAATTATGAACTTTTAATCTGAATATAAAACAAAAACTGAGGATGTTTTTTTCATATTCGGAAAATTATCATCTAAATAATGGGAGTGCATATGAGTTTCGAAAATCATGAATTAAATTTTAAATGAAATGCAAAACCAAATAAAATTAATGATTTCCAAACAGCTATTTATTTCTTTTTTCTAACGATGATTCGAACCGAAAATCAAGAATTCTGAACATATGTGTACAGATACAGAATCTGAAATATATAAAACCGAAATAGAATTTTGATTTTGGAAACATAGAATCAGAACCTCTGGAATGAGTTTAATCTAATTTAAATTTAATATTCAGAGAATAAGTTAATCAATAAATGAGAAAATTTTGAAATCTGTAGCAGAAATCATAACCTGGGATTAAAGGTTGATACGGTCAAAATTTGGTCAAGGGAAAACGCGTGTAAATCGGTGAAATCGTTTATTTAAAAAATCAAATTAAATTTCTTTTCCAAGTTTAATCAGTTTAAAATTCAGGAAAAATATTCAGTTAGGCTTCCGCTTTTCCAAATCCGAATTGCCGGGCCTTACGCTTTACCCCTGCCATTAGATTTTGTACAGCCACCTTGTCCACCTTCTTCGCCGCAGAAAGCCAGTTTGCCTTGAATTGCTGCTCGTCCTTAGCAGTTTTTTTGGTCTTCTTTAGGTTCCGCTTGACAATAGCCCAGTATTTCTCAATTGGGCGGAGCTCTGGCGTGTTGGGAGGGCTCTTGTCCTTGGGAACCGCCTGCACGTTGTTGGCGGCGTACCACTCCATGATCTTTTTACTGTAATGGCAAGATGCCAAATCCGGCCAAAACAGTACGGAACAACCGAGTTTCTTCAGGAAAGGCAGCAGACGTTTATTAAAACACTCTTTCACGTAAATTTCTTGGTTGACAGTTCCGGAAGCTATGAAAATGCAGGTACAGAAGGTACAGATGGCTTGCCAAACCAGATATTTATTCGCGAACTTAGACAGTTTCATGTGCTTGAAAATGTCTGCTACCTATCCCCTTCTTTTGCCGTATAAAACTCCTGTCCCGGAAGCTGCTTGTACCACGCAGTACCACGCAGTCAAACTTCGTCAGCATCATCGTGTACAGCCTCCAAGATCGCGCTTTGGTCGTCGTATTTTGTTTATCATCGCGATTTGGAGTCACTACCTTCATGTAAGTCGATAGTCCGGCTCGTTTTTTGGCTCGATGCACGGTTGTAGACGATACACCCAGCTTATTTGCGGCATCTCGGATAGAGAGGTTAGGGTTTCGCTTGAAACTACCGGCAACTCTCTTTGTTTTCTCAGCGGCTGCCGGTTTTCGATTTCCCCCCGATCCAGACATCCTGGCTGTCGACAAACGTTCCCCAAACACTTTAATTACATTTGAAACGGTTGATTTGGTAAATTTTAGCTATTTTGCCAGCTTTTCGTGCGAGTAGCTCGGGTTTTCGCGATGCGCGAGCAAAATTTTGAAACGCTGCTCTTCTTCCTTGGACGGCATTTTGACAACTGAAGAGTGAATTCCAAAATCAAAATAGGAGCAACATTCTACACACACACACACCTTCACAATGAGGGATGTTCAGGTTTTTTAAATGCAAAATTGATAGAAATACATCAAGTTGATGTTGGCCAAATTTTGACCGTATCACCCTTTAATTTTAAAAGTTTTGATTCAATTCTGAGATTCTTACTCTTGTTAAACCTTACTCAAGCATCAAAATTTGATAAAGAATTATAAATTTTAAGTGTACAGTACAAATCCTCACTTTCTTTTTCTGGACCGTCATGGGTGGGTTGGTAACCTTAAATCCCCAAAAAACACTTGCAAGCGAACCAGCGAACTTGGTCTCTTTCTCGTGCCAACGGGATGCCGCGAAGCAGTACAATTGTTTTCACCAGTACATTGGCTATAAGGATTGGCTTTATAAAACGGACACCTATAGATGTTACGATAAAAAGTTGACGTTTAACCCAAATTTGATGAAAATGGTTTCATCGTGTATAAAAGTTTGTTGACAAAGCACTAACATTTTTTTTTTTTTGTGAGAAATCGTCTGGATTTCGTAAAATGGGACGAATTGATAAAGAAACTCGTGTTTTTTTTAATTCAAAAGTACTGCTCAGGTGGACTATCGTGAAGAAATATTGCAAAGCTTGTGAAATGATCAAAGTCTGTGGTTTATCAAATGATCAGGAAGTTTGAAGATTTGCCAAGATCCGAAACCAGAAGAGGCACAGTGAATCCACAAATCGAGAAGAAATGTGTTAAGCTTTTGTTGTCACATGAACACAACTCTGTTCGAAGAATTGCCAAGAAACTGAAAATTTTCGTTGGGACCGTTCAAAACATAAAACGAAAGAACCACATTAAGACCTACAGGAAGCAGACACATCTTAAAGGGAGCGCGGAACAGCTCGAACGAGCGAAGCAGCGATGTCGGAGACTGGATACGAATTTGAAGAAGCAAAGTAACCGTTGCATTTTGATGGACGATGAAACGTATTGCAAACTGGACACAGCCGCTTTTCCTAAGCTGCAATTTTTCAACCAAATTGTTGGTAAGGAGGTACCTCATGATAAGCGATCCATTGAAATCAAAAAGTTTGGCAAAAAAGTGCTTGTTTGGCAAGCTATCTGCTCTTGCGGAGAAAGAAGTTCGCCACATTTCACAACAGGTACCATCAATGGTGAAAATTATCGTAAGGACTGCATCGAAAACGCCTTGTTTCTCTTTATCGTCATCATACAAGGCCACCATTGTTCTGGCCTGACCTTGCTTCCGCAGCTACTCTCAAACTACCAGAAATCCTTCAAGATATGTTTTGTTAAGAAAGAGGACAATCCGCCAAATTGTCCTGAGCTGCGCTCGGTAGCGCGTTATTGGGCAATCATCAAGCGCAATCTTCGGGAGGATGGTAGAGAAGCACAGTCCATCGACGAGTTCAAGAAAATGTGGACAAAAGCCAGCCAAAAAGTCAAGCCAGAAACTGTAAAGAGGCTTATTAGGGGAGTTCGAGGAAAAGTGCACCAATTTTATCGTTGGGAACTTTTGGTTAAATTTCTCACTTTCTTCATGTTCTGGGTTAGTTTTGCAATGTTTTACAGAGATCTCTATGTAGTTTGGTCAATTAATGAATATGATATCGTTAAAGCAAAGTGTCCGTTTTAAAAATGAACACTACTTAGGCACAATCCATTTGTTTGAATAACGTGCGGCTATTAAGCCTACCCCATTTTGATATCTGGAATTAATTGCAGAAAGAAGACAAGAGCCCCAGAATACACTGAGGATCAGATTTTGACTCTAAATTCTCATTGCCGCTGGATGATAAAAAAATATTGCGCAAAATATTTTGTTTTGGACGACGGAAGGTACTTCCCTCTTTCGAAGACGCACAATCCCGGAAACGATCGATACTATTCCCAGGATAGTTCTACTACATATCCAAACATTAAACACAAGTTCAAACATAAGTTTGAACAGAAAGTGATGCTGCACATCGCCGTTTCCGAGAAAGGTATTTCTAAGTGTAGTAAGTAGATGCTAAGAATTATGTAAAAGAAGATCAATATACTTGAATATAAAATATGTGATGATTTCTATCAGTCAAAAATATAATAGATACAGCAGTGACAAAATAAAAGAAATCCATCTCCTCAATATGCAAAAAAAAAGAACTCTGATTTTATAACAGTTTAATTTAAGAGAATAAAAAGAGAACTAATCAGAGAAAGTGTAATAAAAGCTTAGTTGAGAGAAATCAGTTTGAACAAAGCTGTATTAAGGAACGGATGTCAATTGGTGTGTGCTCAAATCAAGCCCTGAAAAAACGTGACAAAATTGGTGACGAATAATGGATCCCTGGTTTGACGAGAGCAACGAGGCCATCGATCACGACACTAAGCAATGGTTCAAGCCGTCTGGTTTGGATATCAATCAAGATGTGTACCAGAATGAATTTTCGAAGAAAATTTTGATGCCGTTTCTACACAAACATCATGCAGATGGACACTACGTGTTTTGGCCGGATAAAGCGTCATCGTATCATGCCAAAAAAACACAATCCTTTCAGAATACCCATTCGATCCCATTTTTACTTAAGATCCACAACCCGACAAATCTGCCTCAATGTCGCCTAATCGAAGATTTTTTCGAAGCTTCAGGCTAATTGGTGTACAAAAATAATAGGAGAGCCAAACAATTGATTGGTAGAATCAAGAGATGTATTTACAAAGTTGACATAAAGGCCGTACAACGCTCCTGTTCCAACATCAAACGGAAGCTTCGGCAAACAGTCGATTATGGACCGTTTTCAACTGTTTACAATTTTTTTTAAACAATGGACAATGTACCTTAAATTCCAATAAATCAAATTTTCTTCAAGTACACTTGACTTTTTTTCACAACTTGAAAGAGTAATTCCAAAATTTTAGCTGCCACCCATTTAAAACCAAAATCATGTGCTAGCAAATCGGTAAATCACTCTTCATAGAAATTTTTATAGCATAATAATGAAAACGAATTATAAGCATCCACATTTGATTTCGAAATACATCTCAGAAAGAGGTACTACTATGAAATGCATCTGGGTGACTCATAAAAAAAACAAGTTATTACATCTGTCGAATTATTCGCATCTGCAGATGATTTCTGTCGAATATAAAACTGAAACAACCAATCGTTCCAACCATTTCCAACACTTTTCAATAACGGGTTGGTATTGACACAAAGTAAACTTCTTGTAGCTTGACACATTTAGCCGACACACAATCCTGGTTCATGTTTGCCTTCCATTTAACTCGCATATGCTTCACTGGCCTTACTAGGGCAACAAGTTAGGAGACTGAGTTTGCCCATACTGGTACCACAAAAATGGCAAACCCTAAGTATATTCGCAAAACCACCCTCACTTCCATTTTTGTATGTGTGTGTATGTGTGTTATAGGACCACCATTTGTTTGGTTTGGCTTTTCCAGAAAGTATTCGGCATTTTGGTAACCGATCAACCACCATGGAGCGCATTCCATTCGGTTTCGTTTCGAATAGAGGGAACTCTACTGAAAGGGCAATTAATCATCAATTAGGCTGATTTCGTTGTTTTCGGGATCATTTCTTTTGTTCTGCACTAGGGGAAATGTGCGAGCGTTTATGGGGACATTAGTGAGTTTTTGTAGAAAGACTCGTTCGTAAATTGGAAGGAGCATTTATTGGACTTTATTATATAACAGGATTCAATTTCCTTTAGAAGGTTTAAGCTATTTATATAATGCAAGAATATTATAAATAACTGCATTTCAGCTTTTTGATAGGAAAAATATCATTAACGTACAAACCAAACAAACAACGTAGTACTTTATTTTTTACTCAACACTGTTATGAAAGTTTTTTTTTCCATTCAACCGCTAATTGCAGACCACAGATTCAAAACCAACCGCTCAAGTCATAATTCACGGTGAGTTATTCATGCTGGCCACGAACTCTCAACTTTTTGGTTTGTTTTCGTAATCCGCTTCCCAAAATGGAACCAACTTTTTCACCTATGCATAAGCCAGAGTTTGTCTTTCTGTGGTAAACCAACTGCTGGAAAGCTGGAATTTTTATATTTCACTTAACTGAAGAGATTTTAATGTCGAACATTGAAAAAGAAAAAAAGCCAACTATCCGAGGCACAAACTTGTTTCAATGGAATCTAGGTTATGCAATCACTTTTTGAAAACCTTAAAAAAAATAAAATAGCCCAACAGTATTGTATTCATTTTGAACACGAAAAAACGCCAATTACGATTTACCGATAATAGAACCGGATGACTTTTCGACACAAAAGTTACATAAACAAAACTTAAGTTCATAGTTTTAACGATAAATTTCCCTCAGTTTTTTTTATTCGAAAGTAGGTAGTGGTACAAAATTTGACAAAATGAAAAAGTTACTTTGAAACCTGACTCCTAGCTCATTACTCTTGACTCCAGATTGCTGTTTGTTGAGTAATGATTTTGGCTCTTGATACTCAAATATCTCCTGTCACTTCACTTGCAGCTGTCGACTCATGACTCTCAATTTATTGCTCTCGAATTTTAACTATTAACTCTTAACTTTCGACTCTTCACTCTCGGCTTTCTACTCTCGACAGTAGCCCTCGACTTTCGACTCCGACTCGTGACCATCGTAGCACGTCTTTCAACTCTTGACTCCTTATTCTCGACCTTCAACTTTCCATTTCGGACCCTCAATTTTCGATTTCCGTCTATCGACTACAGGCTCATGCCTTCCAACTTCCAACTCTCTTTCGACTCAAAACTCTCCACTTTAAACTTATCACTCTCAACTCTAGGCTCTCGATTCGTGACTTTTGAATTAAAAAATTAAACTTTTTGCACTCGACTTTTGATTTTCAACTATCGGTTTTCGGAAACAACTCTTGTTCACGATTCTCGATTCTTGCATCTCGACTCTCAACTCTCGATATTTGATTGTCAATTCTCGAAACTTGTTCACGATTCATGAATCTTGACTCTCGAATCTCGACTCTCGATATTCGATTCTCAACTCTCGATACTTTGAATCTAGACTCTCGACTATCGACTATTGATTCTCGACTCAAAACTCTTAATTCTCGAATCTCAACGGCTGAAAATGAACCCTTGACTCAAGCTTTTTACTGATTTTCTACACAATTTACTCTGATTTTTGACTGTTGGCTTTTGATTTTGATTATTTTTGACTCTTGACTTTTGACTCTTGCCATTTAACTCTTGACTCTTGACTCTTAACTCTAGACTCTTGACTTTTGATTCTTGACTCTTGACTCTGGAATCTTGACTCTTGACTCTTGATTCATGACTCTTGACTCTTGATTCTTGACTATTGATTCTTGACTCTTGACTCTAGAGTCTTGACTCTTACACTCTTGACTCTTGACTCTTACACTCTTGAATCTTGAGTCTTAACTCTTGTTTCTAGACTCTTGACTCTTGACATTCTGGACTCTTGAATCTTGACTCTTGACTCTTGACTCTTGACTCTTGACTCTTGACTCTTGACTCTTGACTCTTGACTCTTGACTCTTGACTCTTGACTCTTGACTCTTGACTCTTGACTCTTGACTCTTGACCCTTGACTCTTGACTCTTGACTCTTGACTCTTGACTCTTGACTCTTGACTCTTGACTCTTGACTCTTGACTCTTGACTCTTGACTCTTGACTCTTGACTCTTGACTCTTGGCTCTTGACTCTTGACTCTTGAGTCTTGACTCTTGACTCTTGACTCTTGACTCTTGACTCTTGACTCTTGACTCTTGACTCTTGACTCTTGACTCTTGACTCTTGACTCTTGACTCTTGACTCTTGACTCTTGACTCTTGACTCTTGACTCTTGACTCTTGACTCTTGACTCTTGACTCTTGACTCTTGACTCTTGACTCTTGACTCTTGATTCTTGAATGTTGACTCTTGACTCTTGACTCTTGACTCTTAACTCTTGACTCTTGACTCTTGACTCTTGAATCTTGACTCTTGACTCTTGACTCTTGACTCTTGACTCTTGACTCCTGACTCTTGACTCTTGACTCTTGACTTTTGATTCTTGACTTGACTCTTGACTCTTGACTCTTGATTCTTGACACTCTTGACTCTTGACTCTTGACCCTTGACTCTTGACTCTTGACTCTTGACTCTTGACTCTTGACTCTTGACTCTTGATTCTTGATTCTTGACTCTTGACTCTTGACTATTGACTCTTGACTCTTGATTCTTGACTATTGATTCTTGACTCTTGACTCTAGAGTCTTGACTCTTACACTCTTGACTCTTGACTCTTACACTCTTGAATCTTGAGTCTTAACTCTTGTTTCTAGACTCTTGACTCTTGACATTCTGGACTCTTGAATCTTGACTCTTGACTCTTGACTCTTGACTCTTGACTCTTGACTCTTGACTCTTGACTCTTGACTCTTGACTCTTGACTCTTGACTCTTGACTCTTGACTCTTGACTCTTGACCCTTGACTCTTGACTCTTGACTCTTGACTCTTGACTCTTGACTCTTGACTCTTGACTCTTGACTCTTGACTCTTGACTCTTGACTCTTGACTCTTGACTCTTGACTCTTGACTCTTGACTCTTGACTCTTGACTCTTGACTCTTGACTCTTGACTCTTGACTCTTGACTCTTGACTCTTGACTCTTGACTCTTGACTCTTGACTCTTGACTCTTGACTCTTGACTCTTGACTCTTGACTCTTGACTCTTGACTCTTGACTCTTGACTCTTGACTCTTGACTCTTGACTCTTGACTCTTGACTCTTGACTCTTGACTCTTGACTCTTGACTCTTGACTCTTGACTCTTGACTCTTGACTCTTGACTCTTGACTCTTGACTCTTGACTCTTGACTCTTGACTCTTGACTCTTGACTCTTGACTCTTGACTCTTGACTCTTGACTCTTGACTCTTGACTCTTGACTCTTAACTCTTGACTCTTGACTCTTGACTCTTGACTCTTAACTCTTGACTCTTGACTCTTGATTCTTGAATGTTGACTCTTGACTCTTGACTCTTGACTCTTGACTCTTGACTCTTGACTCTTGACTCTTGACTCTTGAATCTTGACTCTTGACTCTTGACTCTTGACTCTTGACTCTTGACTCTTGACTCTTGACTCCTGACTCTTGACTCTTGATTCTTGACTTTTGATTCTTGACTTGACTCTTGACTCTTGATTCTTGACACTCTTGACTCTTGACTCTTGACCCTTGACTCTTGACTCTTGACTCTTGACTCTTGATTCTTGAATGTTGACTCTTGACTCTTGACTCTTGACTCTTAACTCTTGACTCTTGACTCTTGACTCTTGACTCTTGACTCTTGAATCTTGACTCTTGACTCTTGACTCTTGACTCTTGACTCTTGACTCTTGACTCTTGATTCTTGATTCTTGACTCTTGACTCTTGACTATTGACTCTTGACTCTTGACTCTTGACTCTTGACTCTTGACTCTTGACTCTTGACTCTTGACTCTTGACTCTTGACTCTTGACTCTTGACTCTTGACTCTTGACTTTTGATCCTTGACTCTAGACTCTTGACTCTTACACTCTTGACCTTTGACTCTTGGCTCTTGACTCTTGACTCTTGGCTCTTGACTCTTGACTCTTGACTCTTGACTCTTGACTCTTGACTCTTGACTCTTGACTCTTGACTCTTGACTCTTGACTCTTGACTCTTGACTCTTGACTCTTGACTCTTGACTCTTGACTCTTGACTCTTGACTCTTGACTCTTGACTCTTGACTCTTGACTCTTGACTCTTGACTCTTGACTCTTGACTCTTGACTCTTGACTCTTGACTCTTGACTCTTGACTCTTGACTCTTGACTCTTGACTCTTGACTCTTGACTCTTGACTCTTGAATCTTGACTCTTGACTCTTGACATTCTTGACTCTTGAATCTTGACTCTTGACTCTTGACTCTTGACTCTTGACTCTTGACTCTTGACTTTTGACTCTTGACCCTTGACTCTTGACCCTTGACTCTTGACTCTTGACTCTTGACTCTTGACTCTTGACTCTTGACTCTTGACTCTTGACTCTTGACTCTTGACTCTCGATTCTTGACCCTTGACTCTTGACTCTTGACTCTTGACTCTTGACTTTTGACTCTTGACTCTTGACTATTGACTCTTGATTCTTGACTCTTGACTCTTGACTTTTGGCTCTTGACTCTTGACTCTTGATTCTTGACACTCTTGGCTCTTGACTCTTGCTTCTTGACTCTTGACTCGTCACTCTTGACTTTTGACTCTTGACTCTTGACTCTTGTCTCTGGACTCTTGACTCTTAACTCTTGACTCTTGTGAACCCGAAATATTCGGGATTCAAATTGAATCAATTTGTTTTTTCAAAGGATAATTATTCATGAATGATCCGCAGTTTTAAATGATGATAAATAACTTTATATGAGTTGATCAATCGCAAAAAAAAATATCCACCAGTTCCATTTTTCTCCTAGCAAAAAGCGCCAACAAGTTTTATTGGGGTGATGAAAGCGAGGGTAAATTGTCGGAGTGCATCGCTCGGAAAAACAGCTCGGCGGCACTGAATGAATGCAGCAAAATCAATGGCACGCTGTTTTTCTAACACGGAAAAGGCGGAAACGGAAACCGAGAAAATTCAATCCCCATGCAGCAAGGAATTTGATTCGAATCGTTCGTCGGTGCATGTTCTTTTTCATCTGCTCTACCGAGCCGGAAAAGAGACAGAATCTCGTTTGAAGTGTTCGTTGTTGTTTAGGTGGGTAAATACCTACTACTTGTTGTGCGGAGATTGTTAGATGTTGAAACATGAATCAGCTCACTATAAAACGGCATTTAATCCTTTGGAGGATTAAATGGCTTCTAAATTTTATTTAGTTCGGTTTGTATGTACGGGGAAGTTTTCCTAAATGCTCATATTGTGTTATATACGCATACAACCGATTGACAAAATGGCTGATAGATCAATATATCTAATCAGTGCAGTTTGAGTGTAATCCACCTTTGACACACGGTATGAAAAAATTTCATCGGTATACAAAGTTAAAAAAAACTAAAATTTAAACAAGATTTTTAACAGTTTGATTTAAATATAAAGAACTTAATCAATGGTGCGTACATAATCTGAAAACAAAAATGTTAACGGTTTTTCTATCATAATTTAAGCTTTTACAAGGTTATAAATGATAACTTATTGTAATATTTTAGAAAAAGGTTTTGAATGCCCATCAGATTGAGTCGATTGGGGGTTATTTTTTAATTCCTCAAAACCTGGGGTCTAAAAAGCTCCGTTTTGGTTCAAAACTCTTTCATGATTTTTTGCAGCATTTTTAAGTAACGTTTACATGAGTAAATTTGAACTTTTTGGTTTGTATGGGAAAATTGAATATTTTGTACTGTGTGCCAATTTATGAATTCTTTAAAGGAAATTTTCCGCTAAACACCTTTGTCATAGACCGTATCTTATTAGGCAAAAAAGTTATAAACTGTTTAACAGGGGTATGTCTTTTGGCATTGATAAATAATAAATTCAATTGACACCCCTGCTTGTGCCCCGCGAAGTGCGTGAAAAGTAGTCATTCAATACCTCATTAGGCACCCAGTAGTGATGTCAACTGAATTTATTGTTTATCAATGCCAAAAGACAGGGCACAAGCAGGGGTGTCAACTGAATTTATTGTTTATCAATGCCAAAAGACATACCCCTGTTAAACAGTTATAACTGTTTTGTCCTAACAAGATACGGTCTTTGACAAAGTGTTTAGCGGAAAATTTCCTTAAGAGAATTCATAAATTGGCACAACAAGGATACAGAAATATTCAATTTTCCCATACAAACCAAAAAGTTCAAATTTACTCATGTAAACGTTACTTAAAAATTCTGCAAAAAAATCTGGATGTGTTTTGAACCAAATCAAAGCTTTTAAGACCCGGAAATCGATTCTGACTTCTTTTATTATAGATCAATTTTCTCAAAAATCATAAGAAATTTTAACAGACAAGTTGCTCTAACCTATATAAACAGATCTCCGTTCATGTGCATATAGTTTTTATACTCCTATCTATTGGAATATGAGAGAAAATAAGTATTCTCCTTAATATGCGCATTTAGCCCGCCTCTTCCCTATGTACTCTTAGAAATAAGGAAAACTTTCCAGCGAAATAGCTAATCTGTACTTACGTGTGCTTTGGGTAACATCGAACAGCTTGGCTACTAAATATTTGCCATTAGGGGGACCTTTGACTAGGAACAGTGAACCTCGATCGGCGTGAGTCAGCAGGCTGACGTTGACTAGAATCTTGTGACACAGAACATCGATGTCCAGCTCGTTGGCCACATCCCGAATCAGCTCCATGAATAATTCACCCTCGTCCAGATCGGCCAAGTGGCTGCGGTTGGAGATCGAGCTGCGGGACGTTGGGGAGCGACATTTCTGTAACCAGAGAAAATCAGATTAAAAATCGTCCATTTTTTTAAATCAAAAAGCGTTTTTTTTATTGTTCGGTTAAGAGTCATGAGTTTTCCTCGCACAGTATAAGATGTTAAAAGTTAAAGTTGCGTTTTGGAACAAAACTATATTCCACAAAAGTTAAACTATCCTTTAAAAAAATAATCAGCATAATTTTTATTGTTCAGTTTCACGTCGGGACGGTTCCAGAGCCATTCATTCGATTAAAACGAAACTTTTTCCATTGAAAGAACGAACTCCAGCAGGGACTTTCCATTCTGTAACTGAGCTCCCACTGTTAGTCCAGCGGGGCCTTTGCCGAGCTCACATACATAAACATGCAAAAAAAAAACTTTCAACAATTGCGGAACAAGAAAACTTTTCGCATTTTCCCCCGCGACCGACCGTCATCAGTAGGTTTTAAAATCATGACTATAAAAGCAAAAATAAATTAAATTATTTCACTTGAACAAGTTTGGTGGTTGGTCTTTGCCCAGCTCGCTGATGGTTCTTCTCATAATCACCGACATCCGCCACCTCGCCCAATAGCTCCGTGGGCTGGTCGCCAAAACTTTACCAACCATTAGCCATTGAACGAAATAAGAAGCAGGTCCCCCCAAGCCCAAGAAGTTCATCCCGTGTTCATATTTTTTGCTTAACAGTCTGGCTGTCTGCTACACAGCAACAAATCTCTAAACGTATGCGGAATCTAAAACACGGGTGATCTATTTTTTCACAAGTGTAATAAAAAAAACGTGTAATTTCCCATTCTTTTTTAAAATTTTTTAAAGTTTTTACAGAAAGCGAATAGAAATAAATAGTTTTGCTTGAATTTTATACATTCCGTGATGTAAAAATCAAGCGGTCAGTGAAATTTATATCACAAACAGTGTTTGATTTAAAACTGAATGACACTGTTTGCCTGTGCCATTTGCCAGTCGAGTCATTATGCTGAAACCGAGTATCTGGCTCCAAGACGCAGCTCCTGCATCTCTATAATTTCCTAAAAGTGGTAGCTTTTTCAAGTGAAAAACAAATGAATGATCTTATTGAAGTTCTCTTTGGTCCACCAGCGACGCGGACTGGTTAAAATATCAGGGTGTAGTTTTTCTTTATTTATGTTTTTTTTTAAATAAATTAAAAATAATTGTAAACAGTGTATTTTTCTTTTTATAAGACTCATAATAATATCTGAATATTTCATAAAGATTGCAAATATCCTTAGTTAGATATCTAAAATTTAACATTGTTATTTATTTATTTACATAGTATTCCGTCTCACAACATAACTTGACGAACATAATTCCTAAAATTCACTCGGTTCATAGCAACCGTTCTCCAATTTCTTGGGCACCCCACGTTCGCCAGATCACGCTCCACTTGGTCTAACCACCTCGCTCGTTGCGCCCCTGCTCGTCTTGTTCCTACCGGATTCGTAGCGAACACCGGTTTTGCAGGACAGTCGTCCGGCATTCTCGCAACATGTCCCGCCAAGCGTATCCGGCCAGCCTTAACCACCTTCTGGATACTGGGTTCGCCGTAGAGTCGCGCGAGCTCGTGGTTCATCCTTCGCCTCCACACTCCGTTCTCCTGTACGCCGCCAAAGATGGTTCTTAACACTCGTCGCTCGAATACTCCGAGTGTACGCAGGTCCTCCTCGAGCAATATCCATGCCTCGTGCCCGTAGAGAACAACCGGTCTAATGAGCGTCATATACAGGTTACACTTCGTGCGAGGGCTAAGTCTTCTCGACCGCAGTTGCTTGTGGAGTCCATAGTAGGCACAACTTCCGCTGATAATTCGCCTCCGGATCTCACGGCTGGTGTCATTGTCTGCGGTCACCAGTGAGCCGAAATAGACAAAGTCTTCGACTATCTCCAGCTCGTCGCCGTCGATCGTGACCTTGTTATTACTGGACAAGCGGGTTCGGTCGGCCTCGGATCCGCACGCCAGTATGTACTTCGTCTTGGACGTATTAATCTTCAACCCAATCCTTCCTGCTTCTTTAACATTGCTGTGTATTTTTACACGACAGTAAGCTGTTCCGTTTTCGTGCATCGTTTTGGTCTAAATGTACACGCGTCAATATCACAATGATGAATTTTTAGATCAAAAACGATACTCCGTTTTCTTGCATCGTTTTCAATCTAAAATTACACGATTTTTTTGCTGTGTAGCTCCTACCTTGCCTGAAAAAGCATAACTAAGAACATCATGACCCCATCAGCTTCAATATTTAATGCTGAAAAAAGCTTGGAAGGGTGTATTCATGGAAAATAAAATCAATAAATTACCCGAAAAATATTTACAGTCAAGACAATCGCTGAAGAACCGCAGTTTATCAGAATTAGTTATGGAAGCCAAGTCATTTATGAAAATCTTGAGTAGACGATGGTTTGTTGGTCTCGCACATATTCTGTTTTGCTCCGTCGCGGTGAAAATTATTGTAAAATTCTTATTGTGAAATTGTGATTTTTTTTCTGAATTAGTGTTAATGCATAGTGAATGAATGATTGGCTAAAAGAGGAAACAGATTTGCTACTTTAATAATTGGTGATCAATTATCATAATTTTAACAACAATAAAGAATCCGAAACTTTAAAGTTTGACAAAATATTGCTTTGAGAACCTTAACATCATTTCAGACTTATGGTTCCAGCGCACAATGGTTCGAAAGGACTAAAAGTGGAACTTTTCTCCTAGCGCCTCTGTCTCTCATTTAATCTCTTAAGTGTCTTCAGAATATTTGCTTCTTCAAACATGTTTCATAACTTGAAAGCATCAAAAGTTAGTCAAAATCCACTATAAAAAAAAATTCAAAAAATTTAACTTTTTATTTCAATAGATGGAGCTTTACTTTACGCTATAAAGTTGTAGAATACGTAAAAATATGAAACTTTGTTGAATACATCATAACTCGATCCCTTTTAAGAGCAGTGTTATAAAGGTTTTCTTTTGAAAGTTATTTAAAAGTTAGTTTCTCAAACTTAACTATAGTTAGATGAGGATTTACATGAATAAGATGCTCTGAACATTTGTTGGAGCATTCAAATCACACGTTTTGCACAAGATTTCAACATCCTACGACGTTTCCTAGCCAACTTATTGCAACTTTAAGTTTTATTTTTACTCAATTTCACTAGCGTTTATTGGAAAAACGTTGAAGTGGATTTTTAAAACTAATAAACTACATTGAAGCTTGAACTAAGTGCAACAAATTGGTGTTGGCGCCATTTGTCTCCACGCGCTCATATTTCAACATATTAGATGTGTTTTACGTGTTTCCATACAAAAAAAATGGAAAAATAGATTTCCAGGCTACGCAGATGCTACGCAGATGCTACGCAGAAAGAAGGCAGAAGGCAGTTGAAAATAATTTTGGTATGGAAACACGCAAAAAACATCAAACGGATGCTTGTTGTGTTGAAATTACTTGAAATATGAGCGCGTGGAAACAAATGGCGCCAACACCTATTTATTGCGCTTAGTTCAAGCTTCAATTTGGTTTCCAATAAACGCTCGTGAAATTGAGCAAAAATGAAACTTAAAGTTGCAATATGTTAGCTAGGAAACGTCGTAGAATGTTGAAATCTTGTTCAAAACGTGTGATTTAAATGCCCCAACATATGTTCAGAACTTCTTATTCATGTGAATCCTTACCTAACTATAGTCAAGTTCAAAAAACTAATTTTAAATAACTTTCAAAAGAAAATCGTTATAACTCTGCTCTGAAAAGAGATCGATTTTTGATGTATTCAACAAAGTTTCATATTTTTACGTATTTGACAACTTTGTAGTATTAAGTAAAGCTCCATCTATTGAAATAAAAAAGTTAAAGTTTTTGATTTTTTTTATAATGGACTTTGACTTGCTTTTGATGCTTTTAAGTTATGAATCATGTTTGAAGAAGCAAATGTTCTGAAGACACTTAAGAGATTATATGCAAGACAGAGGCGTTACGAAAAAAGTTCCACTTTTAGCCCTTTCGGACCACTGTGCAGCGCCGATTGTTCAACGCCTACTGCTAAATGAAAGCTCTTCATTGTTGACGATCCGGTGATAGCTCTTGTCAGTTAAACTGATGAAACGCAAATTCTGTTTTCACCATTTCTGTAAGATCAATGTTTCATGAGCTGGCGCTGAACTATGTCGAAAGCAAAAGCTGTATTCGACAAAAAAGAATTATAGTGCAAAGATGCAAATGGCCTTTAAAAATGTGTTGAAAGTAACGCTTGTTTTCTTTGCACGCAAATATGGATGAATATCTATAGTAATTTCCCTTCCGTTATTATTTTTCCCTAAACCGACACAGATGACATATTTTGATGTAGTTCGACTACTTTTTAACGGCTGGTTTATCACGAAAATATGCTAAACATGAAGACGGTCATTTTACTCGATCAATGTTGTGTTTAGAGTAAACAACTTTTCGTCCAAAAAAAAAAGTGTGCCCTGCGTGCGTTTTCAGCAAAAACCGAGATCTACATATGAGCCGTCATTAAACACCATTGTAAAAAATTTGAACTCAAGTATTTAGTTTGTAATTTTAAAACATATAGATGATATTGAAATTAATTTGGATGAGAAATAACAAACGGTTATGGTTATGTGTGAAAGTGTAGGGTGGTCCCTGATATTGTTTGTTAAGTAAGACCAAACTGCTTTTAAAAGTTTTCTTTAATAAAATATTCATGATAGAATGATGGACAACGCTGCAAGCTTTGTATGGAAATTTCATATTCTTAATTTTTTACACCTCCCATTAGGATATATTGACAGTTTTACACGAACACCACCTTAGCAGGAGGCCTCAGCCCTAACCTCAAACCATGGGAGAACATAATCGATTTTTGAGAAGGGCGCACGATAAACGCCTTTTTCCGGTACTTATATCGACAAATTCGCCCTGTGGAAAAACGATACACGGTGTACGTGTTTTGATTTTTTTGGGCGTTCAGGGTTGCCAAGTGCATTGATATTTGGAAAATGATTATATTTTTTAATTGCATTGTTATTGAAAAACCTTTTCATAAGTACTGAGAATTTGCAATATTCCCGTAGATTTCTAGAAAAAAAAATTAAATGCAATTAAATGCGTAGAAATTGATTGCAACATTTATCTGAACGGAATATCAACTGCCTGTATCGCACACTTAAATGATGTAGAGAATTATGTGAATTTGTTTATAATAACCGGAGCATGCAGGAGATTATTTTCAAAGTCAACATAGACGGGCTTTCATTAAATTACTTTTTTTGTAACAGTTATTGATTTGGCATTCGTTTAGAAGATAGAAACAAATTTTGAATCTATCAAGCAGTATATGAAAACATATTTCAGATGTTTTAAATTCACCTTGAAAATTCATTAGAAAAATATGGCTTATCTTCATTCATTTTGGGACGCCTCATAATGAATTCAAACGTTTAGCTGTTGACATTTAAAAAATTTAATCAATTCAGAAATATTATAATTAGTTGAAATCAAACAAATACTGATTTCAGTAACGCACCTAGCATCACTGGTGAGGCCGCCAGCAAATCAAAGTTTGAGGTTATGGTTGAGGCCAATTTTTCGCCAATACTATCGTCCGTAGGTATATACCCTTATAACTTCTTTTGGCTGTTTTTGCTGCCAGAAAAAGCAATAAAAATTTTGTTAGCAATTCATTCATAACTTGTGCCCTAGAAAAGTTCTTCGATGTTGTACAAAAAAAATCATTTTTTTTATTATTTTTGCGTTTTTGTTTGCTTATTTGAAAGCTGTGTAACCGTAGGATGGAAATAAAAAAATTACAAAAAACTGCTTTGCATTGCCAGAGAATTTGATTTTTATAACTTTTGCATAAACATTTCATGCAATCACTAACAGCTCTAGCAAGCAAAGTCTGCCATTATGAAATATTTTCCAATGGATTTAGTTATTTTTTAATTTTGAAATGGTTATAAATTTTTTCATTAAATTTTCAGCTGCTTGTCATGTTAGCAAAGAATAAAGCTTAAGAATAGTCAAAACCAAAAATCAAAGACCGACTTCATTTCAAGCTTATTTTATTTTTCTGGATGATTTAATGTGCAACAATTTCTTCTTCCATACTAATTTCCTTACAACATTGAAACGCGTTGATGCTTGGTGACAAAAAAGGCATCGAAAAAACATATGGGACAAAAAGTCATTTTTTGCAGCGATTTAATAGACAATCGTGCTGTATGTATGTATGTAGTTGAACCCACCAGTGGCTGATAGGTCTTTCGACCCGAGGCGGTACGGGAAGTCTCGATCGCACATTCAAATATTGCTCATGCTTAACTCATCAACAATATTTGCAACACAAACAAGGGGTCCGTTACCACTGGCTTGGGGCAGGTTTGACTCATCTTACTCCCTTCAAACTGTTCGAAACAAATAAAGAATCCTAAAAAGGTACTTAAGTAACCTACTCATGATTCTAAATTTGCCGAGATACTCCGGCTGGCTTGAACCCACAATCCATTGTATATCAGTTTTCGGATCATTCGATGCCCTGTCCAACCCCCCCAACATCCCCATTAATAGAGTTAAGCTATTTTCATTATTGAAATATAATAAAAAAAAAATTGCACATTTTCAATATCTTACCTCGTACCATTTTTACTAGAACTTGTTCAATGAAAGGGTACTTATCTTACTTCCTAAATGGCTTCGTTTTCATTTTTTCAACTGATTCGCCGATTGTACCCATATAATTCATTTGAATTTTGATCATTCCTTCAATCAAATGTACTGATGAACCTTACAGAAAATCATGATGATTAAAACAGCATTTTTCCCGTAACTATATTCTCAAAATACAGTAAAATGAAATAAAATTCAAAAATCATGACAGTCATTTTTGACAAATCTCAAACTTTTTGATTGAATTGAAGTGAAGTTTTAAACATTATTTATCGGTGAAAATTGAACTGAGTTTATAATGACATATAAAAAGTTGAAACTAGAGCAAGTTTTCTATTTGTTTGTACGAAAAAATAAACAAAAATTAATGGCTCCAAAAAAGTTGAGAATATATGTATACAACAAACTCATCATAAATTCCTTATTTGTTTCCCGGATAAACATATAAATTTCCATATTCATTAGTAAATTGCATATTTAACAGATCAAATCTACAAATCATATTCTTTAAAATGTATTTAAACAAAATTGTATACAAAGTTTTTAAGTCAATTCGGATTTTTCAAAGAACTTGCTGACCATTTGAAATTTTATACTATAATTATCTTACTAGCCTCAATTTTAAAATTTCCACAATCATTAGTTCAAAAATATTGTTATTCACTTAAAATATAATTCAGAAATAAAAAATAAAACTCATGAAATAAGTTACTTTAAGAAAAAAAGAAGAAGATTCGGAAACCTAGTAGACAAGTAGAGAAAGTACTCACGAATTTTTATAAATGTTCCTTGAAAGAACGAAGACTTAAGACGCAGAAGAAAATAAAATAAACACGAATACTTAGCTTCTGTACTGATACTGCTGATCAATGAACAAATTTGGTTTCAAGCCTCAAAAGTCCTTCAGGTATCCATTTGTCCATCGTTGGCTAATTCGATCGAGATGCTGCAACAAACACCCATGCACCGTTTGTTATAGTCCGTTGAGAAGAAACTACGATCCGCCAACACTAGTTGACCGCTTGATGGAATGACCGAAGTGGTTGGCGGTGCTTATGGCTCGGAAGAATCCTCCGAAACTTGTTGGGATTCTTTATTAAGGATCTTCGGCACCGGCTTCTTAATATTTTAAAATGTTCACTTTTGAAATTAACTTAAAATTTAGCAGCTTGAAAAAAAACACGTCATTCTTCAGGCGATGACTACTTCGATCTCCCGGTTTAATAGACAATCGTGCTGTATACAAAAACAAATGAACTTTACTTACATACAATTCTTATAAGGCCCTCCCACTATTCCCATTTTATTTGATTTCATCAAGAGGAGTGTTTGTGAAGAGTCTTTGAAAAAGAAACATATTTTTTTAGATTTTGAAATTATATTTATGCTAACTGCAAAACTTAGTTTAAAGGCTTAAGGTAGAAAATAGTTTTCTGATTTTTTTTTTAAATAGTTTTCCGTCTCACGACATACATAACTTAAAGAACATCATTTCTGCAATTCACTTGGTCCACAGCAACCGTTTTCCAATTTCTCGGACATTCCACAGTCGCCAGATCACGCTCTGCTTGGTCTAACGACCTCGACCGTCGCGCCCCTACTCATCTCGTTCCTTTCGAATCCGCAGCGAACACCTGTTTTGCAGGACAGTCGTCCGGTATTCTCGCACCATGTCCTGCCCATCGTATTTGGCCAAACATTCAGATATAAGAACTTAAATGACTAAGACGTAATTATTGATGGTTATGTGAAAAAACCATGTTTATAAAAAAAACAATGAAAATTTTGCAGCGCATATATGATAGATATTCAGTCTTCACTTGAAAGTCATTTCAAGTGCATATGTCCTCATCAAGGAAAACTTTTGGAGGAAAGAAGAGCAGAATGTTATAATCCAGAAGTTAGGAACAAAGTTTTAATCCACAAAATTGGAACGCTCTGTTGTAACTCAGGACAAGTTGACAACTATTAACATTACCTTCGCATCATGTTCTTCTAGTAAGTAAGGCAAACGAGAGAAGCTCCCCATACATAACTCCTAGTTTAGTCGTGCCAAAAATGCATGAATCGTAGACAAGACAAAACCTAGGAAAAAAGTTAGCCTTCCGTAGTTGGTTCAAGTTTTTTGGTTGCTCGTTCCGGTGGCTGGTAATGATGATGTTTAATCAAACCCTACACTGTAAATTTTTGCCTCGATTTCCAGCAAAAAAAATTGCTGGAAACGTTCAGCAATCCAAATTTTAGCTGGAAACCAGCAATCGGTTTTCGAATTGCTGGATTTTTCAGCATTCGGTTATGTGCTTGTCATTTTTGCTGAAAAATCAGCAATAGGTTTTCAAATTGCTGGACTTTCCAGCAATTGATCTAGTTTGCTGGAAAATCAGCAATCGAGTTGTCAATTTGGAGTTTGCTTTGGTTTCGTACGCTGAAGTAAGGTGAGATTCTATTTTACGAATTTAGGTTAAATTAATATAATTATTTTATTTTCCTCTATATTCTAGCAATCAGGCATCAAGTCAAGGGTAAGTTTTTATTGTACAGGTAGATATTCCATTGAAGATACTAATCAAAACTATTTTTACAGGTGGCGGATGATCAACATTTTGGCACAAAGCGGCCACCCCAGAGCCGGTGTTAGAAAGTTGTGAAAAAAAAAAGTTTTTTTTGGAAAATAAATTAATCCCTAATTGAAAATGGGAGAAAATAATTGTTTTTATTGCTTATTATATGCACAGCCAATATTAAACTTTAATTTTATATTGAAATATAAATTTCATACTAAATACTGCCGGTTGTGTTGAAAGAAATAGCTGGTTTCCAGCAATCTGGATTGCTGATTTTCCAGCAATTTGAATTGCTGGAAACCAGCATTAACGTTTGCTGTTTTTTCCAGCAATTGAAATTGCTGGAAATTTTGCTGGAAAGTCAGCGGGACAAAAACCAGCAAAATTTTGCTAGTTTCCAGCAAAAAAAAATTTGCTGTGTAAGGTTTCGATTACATGGATCTATGTGAGAAAGTAATAGGAATAATACAATAACCAAGCTACTCAGTGATTGTTGCGTTGCAGTCCGAAATTTTATCTTAGGAAATCTAAAATACAACTACCTTCCATCGTACATGTAGCTATTCTAAATACATTAAGTTTCCTCTTCCCACCTTCAATCAAAGCACAATGAATGAAATAACAGAAAACCAAACACCACCAATCTAAACGTACTCATGCTAACGAACCAATCAGGGCAATGTGGTTTTCCACCCATCATGAAGTATATTTGGAACCTGATACGCTTGATCCCGTAATTCATTTTTCCCATCCAATTCCAGCCGGGGATAATAAATCCGAAGCTTTGGTATTGTGTTTATTCACCTGTTTACTACTCCACAAGATTTTTTTTCTTCTTTTTTTGGCTCCCCATCTGTTCCCAGTTGGTTTCATGCATATCCATCAAATTTGAATAATATTGATTCGGAACTGTACCGGGTGATATTCTCAGGACCTTTTTTATGTGCTGAATGCGAGATCGAGATTGGACTGAGATTCATCACATTGTTGAAAGGACCTGGCAAAAAATATTCAATGCTTTTTCTGTATGGGGAAGTTTATGTTTTTTTATGGTTTAATTCACATTTGTATTCACTAATTTCATTTTAAAGATAAAAAACCTGATAGTATGACATAATGAAATGGATAACTTTATGAATATTGTTTTAAACAAGTGTTTAGGTTTTATAGGGCCTCATATATTCTTATTTTCGCAAATATAAGTTGAAATATTCCAGCCATATTAGATTTTCACTTTTTAGCTTATCTTTATACACATTTCTCTTAGATTGCTTCAAATTTTGCACGCAAAAATGCATTATATTAGGTTAAGGTATACGTCGAGTTGCGCGTGTCCAGCGGTGAGAGGAAAAAGTCGGATGTCGATACAACGTTCGCCGGTTTGAGAATCCAGAGGTGAAAAGGGCATTCGTGGAACAGGTTGAATCCCGAGCCTCGAAACTGCCGACTGAAGGAACAGTCGAAGAACAGTGGTGTAGAAGAACGCCTTCATCACAACGAACCATGGTACTCTCGGTAAAAATTGTGGAATATGAAGTGAATGGATGTCGGATGGAAACCTGGTCGATAATCGGAGAAAGGCGAAAGTCGGAATTGAGCAGGCACAGCCAAAGCAGCCGCCCGCTTCCGATATGTGGAGCTGAAAAAGGCAGTTAAACAAGCTTCGATTACTTTTTCTGAGATATCCATTACTTTATGACATTTCTCGCCGCCTTAGTGGTGCAAGGACAAATGCTAGAATGCCGCTGAAAGACCGAACAGGTCAGCTTTTGACAGATCGAACAGATCAGCTCAAGCGCTGGACTGAGCATTTTCCGAGTCACAAATAGCGATGGCCAACAAAACCCGCAGCTCGAGGCGCCAACACTAAGTCGCATTAACGGCGTTAACTCGGAAGCGCCCTCGCTGGCTGAAAAAGAAGCGGCAATCTAAGACATGAAGTCCAACAAAGCGCCTGGAATAGATTGCATTCCTGCTGAGATGCTCAAAGTCTACCCTGCCTTGTCAGTACAAATTTTGCACCGTCTTTTCGCTAACATTTGGGATACTGCATTATTCCCGGCCAACTGGATGCAGGGTATCCTTGTAAAGGTCCCAAAGAACGGATACCTGACCGAGTGCGGTAACTGGTATGGCATAACTATTCTGATCAGGGTTGCCAGATGGTTTTTTAAAAATCTGTATCGGCCTCATAAAAAAATCTGTATCTATCTGTTTTTGAACAAAAACTTATGTTTCTGTTTTTTGTATTAGCCATTTGCTTAGTTTGCAAGTTAGAAATATGTTTTAATGGTTTTTAAGAATTCATAATACAAAAATTGAAAAATTAATCCATTAATTGAACTTAATCTAGAGTGATAAAACCTTAGTTGTAAGTATATTAGATATGAAAATTAGTAATAAAGACAAATCCACACCAGAGGTAAAAAATATAATTTTTATTCCGCAACAAATCTTTAGTCTCCCGCATTATGTATATATGTTTTTTTTTAATACATCGGTGAAAAATTTAATGATCATTGATATGATCATTGTTGGTTAAGGTCCAAATCATAGCAATAAGGTTTTGGGAATCGAGCTTGTGTTCTTGTAATCTCATGTTCAAATAGTAAAATTTTCGTTCGGAAATTTTGCGATACAGAGATTTTAATTTTAGTCAATATGAGTCACTCAAACTTAAACCGTGATGAAAAGTTTGAAACTTTTAAATATTCAATTATAATTCGAGAAAACGAAATTTGAACCTTATCACTTGAAATTCATTTGAAGAATTCAAAACCAGAAGCTCTCTTAATTAATATTCTTTTAAATACATATGACATCGTTATTTCGAATATGAATGAAACTAAAAGTCAGTATATCATTTCCCAATTCTGATTTAAACTAGCTTTAAACTTAAACGAAAAGGATTTCTAGAAATGAGCCTAAACTTCCAATCTATACTAAACTAACATGTGTGAGATTAAATTGAAATTCTCTAAAATTGAACATTAGATACATATATCCACAACCCTAAAACTAAATTTTGAAAGTTTGTCATTTATTTAGCCTTATCTTTTGTTGGTTATTCTTTTATTTTTAAATACAATACTTTTAAGTTATTTTTTTATTGTCTGAATCAGAAGACGTTATGCGAGATATTTGGTCCTCAATGATTTCAAGTTATAATTATTATTAACAAAATAATTTCTGAATTCATAAAATTCAAAAATTTGTATTAAAGATACGACACTCGAATTTAAGTTATGAATGAATACTACTGAATGTTAATAACACAATTATTATTGAGAAATTTGATTCTGATTCAATCACCCAGAATTTAGAATTTTGTATGATCAAACCCTAACCTGGATATAAATATTAGACCGCTGCAAAAAATTACTTTTTGCTCCCTTATGTTTTTTCGATGCCTTTTGGGTCACTAAGCATCAGTGTAAAATTTTAGATGATTTGGTTGATTCCTGAGTTAGCGCAACGCGTTTCGATTTTGTATGAAAATTTATATGGAAGAAGAAATTTTTGTACATTAAATCATCCAGAAAATTCAAATAAGCTTGAAATGAAGTAGGTCTTTGATTTTTGGTTTTGACTATTCTTAAGCTTCATTTTTTTTTACTAACATGACAAGCAGCTAATAATTTCATGAAAAAAGTTATAACCATTTCAAAATAAAAAATCTGAAACCATTGAAAAGTATTTGAAAATCGCGAATTTTGCTTGCTAGAGCTGTTAATGATAGCGTGAAATGTTTTTGCAAAGGTTATATAAATCAATAAATTCTCTGGAAATGCAAAGCAGTTTTTTGAGATTTTTTATTTCCATCATACGGTTACAGAGCTTGCAAATAAGCAGAAAAAACGCAAAAATTGAAAAAAAATATTTTGAAATTTTTTTTTATAACATTGAATTTTTGTTTTCCCATACAAATTTTCATACAAAATTGAAACTCGTTGCTCTAATTCAGGACTGAATGGATCGCTTCCAAAATTTTTATTGCTATTTCTGGCAGCAAAAACAACCAAAAAAAGTTATGGGAGGTGTACAAATTTAAGAATTTGAAATTTCCATACAATGCTTGTAGCGGTCTAATAAATATAGTGTCGGAAATAAAAACGAAAAAAATTTTTGGTTCCTGTGTTTTAATAATTGATTTGGAAGATTTTGGGTTCCTGAATTAAAATCATTCAGATTTAATATAGAAATATCCAATCCTGACGTCATTCGAAAAAAGAAGAAGAAGAAGTATCTTCACCGGTTTATTTATATCGCTGTTACCGAAGACGTTATTGTGATAAAAATTCAGATCCTACTTACGGTTAACTCATCGCAAATTGTTTCTCGGCTGGTCGAACTTCCCGATAAATTGGAGTGCACCCTTTTGGAACACTGTGTGTGGCTATATTATTATCCGTCGATATGGTTTTATCGAACAAGAACAGACCCTTCTCCATTGTTTGCTGATTCTTGCTGTAGACGACGCAAACAACCATCGAGATTTGTTTCATCATCAAGCGTTTGCTGCTACCATGACCAGACGCAACAGAAACAAGTTGCATGATGATTCGCAGGATGAAAATGTATCGCCGCAGATGGGGTCAAAAAAACAACGAACCAATGAAGAATGTGCTGCTGTCGCTGATGAAAACCAAAAATCCGCTGCTGATAGTTGTCCCGACATAAGCTTGCTAGACTTACGCAACATGATAAAGTCTGACATAATTGATGCTATCGAAACAACTAATGAGAGAATCGACCGTGTTGCTTGCTCAATAAACGAGTCCATTGCATCTCTGAAAACTGAGGTTGAAGAGATTAAATCTTCTCAACAGTTCATATCCAACGAATTCGAGGTTTTCAAAGTGGAAACAAACGCGCAAAAAGAATCTATATTGTCGCTGACCGAAGAAGTAACAGTGTTGAAATCAACAAATGCCGAATTGCTTCAAAATACGGAGGAGCTAAACTTTGAAGTCAATATGCTCAAACAAGCATCATTAAATAGTCACTTATTAATTAGCAACGTAATTCACCTTGCCAACGAAAATTTGGAAACTGTCATTCGCAACATTATGAATTTATTGAACATCGAGTATTGCGCTGATCAAATAATTGGAATAGCCCGTTTCTCGTCAGCTAACAACAAAGGAATTGCACCAATTTTGGTGCGTTTTACGAATGATCTACTAAAGGACCGATTGTTGAGAGCTGCTCGTAGAAGACCAATAAACTGCCTAGAGATTGGATTTGGAATGGATCAACGAGTGTACCTCAATCATCGTTTAACTGATGCCAATCAACGCCTATTGAGTGCCGCCAGGAGATTTAAAAACGAAAATCAATTTCAATTTGCTTGGTTCACAAATGGTTTTGTATATTTAAAAAAGAATGAACAGTCCAAGCCTATAAAAATATGTGATATCCGTGATCTACCAACAAATTATTAATTTTGAATTCTTTTTATGCTATTATGAATTGTTATTTCTTAATTGTTGCGCTAGTTGAAAACTGAAAAATTTCCCCAACACCACTGAAAATATATAAATTTGTGTTAGTTTAAGATACTTCCTCCAGAAATTGCGCCTAATTGGTAGCTTCAACAGTTATGTAAACTTCTTAGCTACAAATGTTCGAATAAAGTAAAAAAAAAAAAAAAAGTCTTTGAGTATTTGATATTGCAAATTTTAACTTATTCAACAACTTGGTTGAAGACTGCAAAACGCTTTGATTCATGACTTAAGAAATATCGAGGTTTGAATTTTGTTAAAATTGACGTTTTTTTATGAATTGGAATAAAATCAACAAAACGGAATCTTTTATCCTTTTTTCTGAAAAGTCAATATTAGTTGTGGTCTTGGGGAAAGTTGATCATTGAATTGAAACCTTTATTTTAAATATCTTTGTCATTTTCTATAGTTTTTTTTTTCAAAAAGCCCACAAATTTATTGAATGAATACACATTGCTTGAATTTTTCTGCCTTGTTTTATCGATGTAAAATTTTATCTGATTTTTAAAATTTTAAAACAAATTAACAACCGAAAATCTCGTCTTTAACTTCATGCCTCAAGTTACACTTACGAAAATAACTCAAAAACTATAAATACCTATAACAATTTCAATGTTCTGCAGAATAAAACACGACACCCTGAGTTGAAAAATATGAAATATTATTTAAGCTTCAGTGATTGTGGAGATGTAACACGCCTTATTTCAAGTTCTGTTGATAAAATCAATTTCTCAATGAAATATTGAAATTTAATTTCAAGAATGTTTTCTTATATTTATGAACTAAAACTCGTTTCAATAAGTCGGCAGACTTCGAAAAATTATCTGCCTATCGTAAGAGAATTTGAATTTATTTTAAAATTATGAAGTATCCTTTTTCTAATTCAGAAAATCAGAAATCTACTTAATTCAGTTATATGTAGTGTGGTTTTCCCAATAAGTTTTGAATTGAAAACCTGATTACGCAAACTTAATTAAATCTAAAATTAAAATTTTCTGTATGATTCTCATTTTTTTTCCTTTTCAAAACTCCCATAAAGTGACAATCTTTAATTTCACCTTTCTCTGTATAGATTAAAAACTTAAGAAGAAGAAATTTCATATGATTTGAATTATCTAAATTTGTCACAGTACATTCGGTTGGGTTTATCATTCACCGTTAAGATGACAAATATTTCAGTTATGTTTATTGCTGAGTAAAAAATACTATTGAAGCTCCTTTTCTGCTATTATAAAGCTTAGTTCTTTTAGGAATGGGACACTTTCTTTTGCTGATAGCTCATTTACTAGTTATCGGACATTTAAAATTTTGATAGCATTTTGTTCCCTCAGTTTCTTTTAAAAGAGAAGTATTGGACCGAAAAGTAGCAGAAATTGAAAGAGGAGGATGCATCCACCTAGAATACAGATTAGACGTAGTAAAAGTAGGAAAAACTGATCAAAATCATGACTGAAAAAGTGTGCGCCGGCTGATGGGAGATACAAAGAATAAAGCAGATTTTTTTCTTATAAAAATACGATAAATAATTTTTTTCAAAATTTTTCATGAATTGTCATAAGATAACCTTCATTTCTTTCATAGAAAGTATTTCGATCAAACGAATGGTTTTTGAGATACACGCATTCGTAACTGTCCCATTTCTGAAAGAACTAAGCTTTAAATAATAAGCACATGGATATAGCCGTCACAAAATCTTACTTCTAGAAGTTAAAGATCTGGATAAATTATTTTAATAAATGGACAGGACAAGTGTAAACAGGGTATAGTGCTATTGCAAGGAAAACAGTTATATGGTATACTGCAGTTTGAAAGATAAAGGTAATATTTGGATCGGATGGACCATGGAAATTGGTTCATCAACAATAATTTTAATTTTTATAAAAAATCTGTATAAATCTGTATTAATGTTTAAAAATCTGTATAAAAATCTTTATATGTATCTTATCTGTATTTACGTTGAAAAATCTGTATAATACAGAAAAATCTGTATATATGACACCGCTGATTCTGATCAGCCTCATAATCGAGGCCAGCAATGTCATCGTCCCTATAGACGTATACCACCCTCTTTTAGAGTTTGAAATTTCATTCCCGAGTCCTATCGCATTTGTTGAGGATCTCGATGCATCAACTCGTGACTTTAATCGTGCAGATTTTGATGCCATGAACCATGTTTTATCGGAAGTCGACTGGTCCGACATGCAAAGTTGCATTGACGTAGATTTGGCTGTTAATATATTTAGTCCAATTCTGGCTGATGCTGTTGATAAATCCGTACCTTTGGTGCGACCGCTTCTTCGACCTCCTTGGACAAATGCCCACTTGAAACGGTTGGAACAAACACGTTCGAATTTGCTGCGGAAGTTTTGTAACTCCAGATGCTCATTTGTAAAAATCAAATTGAATGCTGCTTCTAAACAAAACCGAATCTATAATCGTATTATGTTCATCGTACACAGAGTGAGCTTCATCGTCATCCAAAAAAGTTCTGGAAATTTGTGAACTCCAAACGGAAGGAGTCCGGGCTTCCAGCTATCCTCAAATTAAATAACCGTATTGCCACGTCACCTGCTGAAAAATGTTACCTTTTCGCGACGCATTTCGCCAGTGTGTTTTCAGTGGAATCTCCTACTACCGATCAATTAAACGCTGCCGTAACACTATTACCCATCGATGTACTGAATCTGGATGTTTTTACTGTTAGCGCAAGGAAATGTTTCTAGAAGAAAAAGTCGCTAGCTGCCTGTTCGAAAGTATTTGAGAGGATCGTCAACGATGTCATGTTTTCGGCTTGCCGGAACTGGATCTCTGAGAATCAGCATGAATTTTTTTTCCTAAACGATCGGTATCAACAAACCTGTTGGTTTTCACATCCTTCTGCATATCAAACATGGCGGAAAACAAATCTACGCGATATAAACCGATATTTCGGCAGCATTCGATTCTGTAAACCACGATATACTCCTGAAAAAATGGCATCGATTGAGGTTTTCCGAACGACTGTGTGCATGGATCAGAAGCTACCTAACGAATCGTTGAATGGCTAAAGGGTGATACGGTCAAAATTTGGTAAATATAATCTTGACATATTTCTTTCAATTTTGCATTTAAAAACCTGAATACCCCTCATTTTGAAGGTGTGTGTGGGTAGAATGTTGCTCCTATTTTGATTTTGGAATTTACTCTTCAGTTGTCAAAACGCCGTCCAAGGAAGAAGAGCAGCGTATCAAAATTTTGCTCGCGCATCGCAAAAATCCGAGCTTCTCGCACGCAAAACTGGCAAAATCGCTAAAAGTTGCCAAATCAACCGTTACAAATGTAATTAAAGTGTTTGGGGAACGTTTGTCGACAACCAGGAAGTCTGGATCTGGGAGAAATCGGAAACCGGAAGCCGCTTAGACGACAAAGAGAGTTGCCGGTAGTTTCAAGCGAAACCCTAACCTCTCTCTCCGAGATGCCGCAAATAAGCTGGGTGTATCGTCTACAACCGTGCATCGAGCCAAAAACGAGCCGGACTATCGACTTACAAGAAGGTAGTGACTCCAAATCGCGATGATAAACAAAATACGACGGCCAAAGCGCGATCCCGTAGGCTGTACACGACGATGCTGACGAAGTTTGACTGCGTGGTAATGGACGACGAAACCTACGTCAAAGCCGACTACAAGCAGCTTCCGGGACAGGAGTTTTATACGGCAAAAGGAAGGGGAAAGGTAGCAGATATTTTCAAGCACATGAAACTGTCAAAGTTCGCGAAGAAATATCTGGTTTGGAAAGCCATCTGTACCTGTGGCTTGAAAAGCAGCATTTTCATAGCTACCGGAACTGTCAACCAAGAAATTTACATGAAAGAGTGTTTGAATAAAAGTCTGCTACCTTTTCTAAAGAAACACTGTTGTTCCGTACTGTCTTGGCCGGATTTGGCATCTTGTCATTACGGTAAAAAGGCCATGGAGTAGTACGCCGCCAACAACGTGCAGGTGGTTCCCAAGGACAAGTACCCTCCCAGCACGCCAGAGCTCCGCCCAATTGAGAAATACTGGGCTATTGTCAAGCGGAATCTAAAGAAGACCAAAAAAAACTGCTAAGGACGAGCAGCAGTTCAAGGCAAACAGGCTTTCTGCGGCGAAGAAGGTGGACAAGGTGACTGTACAAAATCTGATGGCAGGGGTAAAGCGTAAGGCCCGGCAATTCGGATTTAGAAAAACGGAAGCGGAATATTTCTCCTGAATTCTAGACTAATTAAACTTGAAAAAGAAATTTAATTTGATTTTTTAAATAAACGATTTCACCGATTTACACGCGTTTTCCCTTGCCCAAATTTTGACCGTATCACCCTTTATAAAAATGGCTCAGCTGAATCTTATGACTTTATTTTAAAGTCTGTGGTACCCCAAGGCAGTAATCTGCGTCCTTTATTGTTTACACTATTCTGTAACAACATTAATTTAATTGTCATTGGATGTGGAGATCTCCTATACGCAGACAACCTGAACATATTTTTAGTCATAAACAATCAAGCTGATTGTCATGAATTGTAACGCTTCTTGGACACAGTTGTGAACTGGTGCGGTAATAATTTACTTGTTTTAAGCGTTGCAAAGTGCTGTATTATCACATTTGGGCGTATGAAAAATCCTTTCATGCATCACTACAATATTCTGGGCGAACAGTTGCATCGTGTTAAGGAGATTGGATAATCGTATGACTTTTTGCGTCATTACTTCGTGGTACTCGAGAAAGTAAACCGAATGCTGGGATTTGTCATAGGATTGAGCGAAGAATTCACTGATTCGGTCTGCTTGCGAGCTCTGTATTGCTGTCTGGTTCGAACAATACTGCAATCCGCGAATCTGGTATGGTGGCCTTTTTAAGCTGCATGGACAGCGCGTTTTGAAGCAATTCAAAGTCGGTTCGTGCGTTATACTCTTCGTGAACTACCTTGGGAGAATCCATTATATTTACTTCCATACGCACAACGATGTGCCCGGCTTGGACTTCATACGCTGTCAGATCGTCGTTACATCGGTGAATCGATGTTCGTTGCAAAGATTCTTCGGAACGAAATTGACTGCTCCTGGTTACGCTCTCGCTGCCATATTTATGCTCCAGATAGAACCCTGCCCAATAGGAATTGGCTCTCTCTAGAACCAAGAAGCACGCGACATGGCAGCAATGACCCTCTCCGTTCCGCAACATTATACTTTTTACGTTATTTTAATATCTTCGACTTCAATGTATCCATTTCAACTTTAAGACGCCGCATTGAATCTGACTTAAGTGACCAATTAAGAAATTAGGAAAAGTATCACGTAGGGGAGATGAGGGCATAACGAGCACCCGAGGCATAATGAGAACTACGCTTTTCTACGAAAGTGCGTATTTTCTTAAATAAATTTTCATGAGGATTTGTTTCGTACTTCCTATAGTATTAATTTTTCACAAAAATAGGAATCTCCTTATCATCTTTACAGAGATATTTAAAAAAAACTAGCTTGGTTCTCAAGTTACGAAAATATTATAATTTTTGAGCACCACGAAATAAGCTCTTATGATCTTAAAATAACCTTGATCTATAATGTATGCACTGCAACGTGATGTACACATTGTTTCTCAATTTTTACCATCATAAAATTTTTGATTTTTCACTTTTATCAATTTTAAAACACGTTTTTACTTAAATTTGTTGACAAGGGGCATATAGAGCACCATATTATCGAGGCATAATGAGCATTTTCTGCCGCAGAATCTAGCAGCAAATTAAAATTGATTTATAGAGCCACACCTTAACTAGTTTTCATCCGACGATTTAGCCTATTGGTAAGGTGTCGGAGAGGTAATCAAAAGACTAGAGTTAGATTTCTGTTCGAGGTGATTTTTTTCCATTCACAATTCATGATCGATTTTTTTATTGTTACATTATACGGCTAGTAGCATCATCCTCCGAACAAAGCACTTAATGTATGAGCGTGCGTGAATTGTTTGTATTCTACAAACAGACCTAGATTATTTTGCTATTGCTTTGTTTGATGAATCTACGACTCACCTGACTTCATCGAATTGAATTCGCTGCTAGATTCCCCGGCAAAAACGCACATCTTGCTCTGATTAATGGTGCTCATACTGCCTCAGGGGGGGTTCTCATTATGCCTCCACAGTGGCTGGTTTTCAGCTTTTGGCAAAATTTTTTAAAATGCATTTTTTAACGTTTTCATCTAGTTTTTCACGTTTCAGCCCGTTAGGGAATAGGCTTTTCAAGTGTCTGAACACGAAACAATAATGTAACCTCCATATTATAGCTATTTTCTATGGTTAAATAACCGTTTTCCTTAAGGTGGCCATTATGCACCCATCTCCCCTAATGTACAAATAATATTAAGTAGATCATAAGGACACCTAAATGAATCAGATTATTTTATATTTATTATAAACAATTAACCCTTAACCCATTCGAGACGGAGGCCTTTTCACGGCATTCGAACTCATAGTACTTTACTCTTAGATAACTTTTATGCCGTTTGATTTTCATCAAAACCATTTCTCAATACATTTTGCCTAACATTTGCGGATTCCATTGGTATAAGAATATTATTTTTCCGAGCAACAGTAAACTCACAATGAATGATTGTTCTGCCAAAGGCACAAAAATTCCATTGCACACACGGTGTGCAATCGGTCTCGAACGGGTTAAAGTACTCTGCAAAGGGATCCTGAACAAGATCCGGGAGAAAATCAACGCTACACTCCGACGGCTACAAGTTGGATTACGATCCGGACGATCATGTGTGTACCACGCTACGAATAATGCTGGCACAAAACAACGAATTCCAGGACTTCGCTGGTGTTCGTTGATTTCGAAAAAGCATTCGATCGACTGAACCACGAAAACATCTGGGCGGCTCTAAGGCAACGAGGAGTCTGCTGGAATGAGACAAGGATGTATCTTATCACTGCTACTATTTTTCATCGTAATGGATGAGATCTTGACTGGATCGATTGACTGTAGACCAAACCGAGGATTGCCGTAGGATCCTTCGACAATGGAGCAGCTGAACGACCTTGACCTGGCAGACGATATTTTTTGCTCGCCCAAAGACAACAAGACATGCAGAGCAAACTTGACCTCACTGAAGATCCGAAAGCTCTAAGGCAGCATGTCTCAAAAGCAATGTCAGAAAGACCAAGTCGATGGAAGTCAACACAGAGAATCGTTCAAATTTCGTGGCAGATGAACAACAGGTTGACAGAGCGGAGTGCTTCTTGGCAGTCAGATTACGCCTGATGGTTGTACCAAGAAAGACCCGGATCAGAAAAGACCGATTTGCGTTTGTGCCGGAACATCTGGCGCTCACGGCAGATCTCTCTAAGAACTAAAATCCAAATCTTCAACTCAAACGTCAAATCCGTATTGCTCTACGGGTGCGAAACTTGGTGCACATATGCGGTGACTACGCGAAAGCTGCAAGTTTTTGTGAATCGCTGCCTGCGGAACATCATCCGCGCTTGGTGGCCTGGCCACTGGATCTCCAACGTGGAACTGCATCGCCGGTGTCATCAAAAGGCGCAAGAAATCGGAAACATAAGTGGAGATGGATTGGGCACACGATGCGAAGAGATGAAAACGAGATTTGCAGAGAAGCGTTTGACTGGAATCCAGATGGGCATTGAAGACGAGGCAGGCCCAGAAACTCGTGGCGGCTTATTCTAGCCGCTGAAATCTACACAGTTTAGGAAAACCTTGGCTGGCAGTGGAAATCTTTTATCTCAGTCCTATGCGTCGGTCAATCGGCACCAGATCCTTAGGTAGGTAGGTTAGGTTTACGAGAACCGCTGCAACCCCATTTGCCTAGATACAATACAAGCCCGCCGAGC